>NC_067153.1:15337622-15499298 GCF_903995435.1 Acomys russatus
ACAATGTAAATATTGTCTCTAAAGGTGGGGCTGAATTACGTTAAAGAACAAGAGAGTTTGTTTAATTTTTTAATGTTCGAGCATAGTTTAGAGTGCACATTGCAAAGGAACTTAAGAGCCAAGAAAATGACAGACTGAGAGCAGGTGGAAGCAGGCCCATGGATACACGGCTTGGGGAAGGCCACCATCAACAACTGTTCATCACCACGGCCCCTGTGCCGTCCACATATGAAGGTTTATAAACACATTTAGCTCTTATAAATGCCACTGCTCTTCTGCCACTGGTTGGAAAAATCCACAGGAACAATGTGTGTGAGACCCACCAGACCCAATCGGATGCAGAGACTGTTTCTAGTGAGGAGTCTGTTCTTAGCACATTCTCACTGTACCCGGCAATCTCTTTCCAAATAACCTCCCATCCCTTCTTCAAATTCTGTCCCACCACCTCTCTTACATTACCACCCTTTTAGCCTATATTATTTGGTGAAATGAATGCTTTCTACTGCTAAAATTATGAATTTTTTAAATTCTAAAATAGAATGCACTTTGATTTTCTATCTCCCTTGTATAACAGCTTTACCATAAATACTTATGAAATTAAAGCTTGTTTTCCCCTCAAATTTAATGGCATTGTTCAACACTTTGTCAATTTTCTTTGCTACAGAGATTATGGTAATATTTAAGCTGCCAATAAATGTTATTATTTAAATGTCCTAATTTTCCTAGCAAATATAACTATTATTGGTGGTAGATTATAGTACTGTTCCATCAAGTGTTGCTTTCACCATGGAATTTGTAAATGGTAGAAAGTCCAATGTACTCAGACATTTCCAAATCCTAAAAAAAATAAAGTAAAATAAACAATGGAACTTACCAGGAACTTCTCTAGATTATATGAGCAGGGGCCAAAAATGTCGACAGGGGTACTCAAGTGATACACACTTTAGAGACTCTTATATGTTTCATCACCAACTGATCAAAGTTGGGTTTGCCAGGGAAAGATGTAAGATAGCAAGGAAATGTTAATCCAGAAAAATCAGAAATGATACCAGTCTAATTACAGATGCAGAGGATTAATTGCAGGTTTTTAAATCAAAGGCAAGAAACAGATATGGATTAAGAGGCTCTTACCACGGTGTGGCTGAGGGATGACAGCATTCTCAAACAAATTCTGACAAGAAAATACAAGAGAGAAAGGTGAAGGAGCGACAAGGTAAGAAGCAAATGAATGGCATGTTGGGGGTGGGTGGGATGGAGGTTAATGAGGCATTAGTGGGCAGGCAAAACCAATTCCCTGAATTTGGCCACAGACACTTAAATAGACTCCAATACTTAGTGTTTAAAACAAACAAAAAACCAAAAAACAGAAAAAAAACAAAAAACAGGAAACAATCTAAAACAGTCAAGAGGACCTGTGGAATTCAGTTATGGTCATCAAGTCTGTCTAAAATGCATCCACGTGGAAGAGCTAGCGGGTGCCTGGCAGGATGTTTAAAGAAAAGCTGGCATGCTGGGAGCTAATGAACACGAGAGCTACACACACCCAAGACAAAGTCACAGGCGTTCCTAACACAAGCTTCTTTCCACTCTGCAAACAAGCTTCAGCATAGGTGCTTTCTGTGCCTCGTGTTGCATAGCTATGAAGTCATGACTTGTTTTGGTGAAGGTTCAAGTTTAGTTCATGGCAGAAATTACAGAGGAAAAGGAGAAGCCATGCAGGTACACCGCCCCTCCATCTCTCCATCTCCCTGTGTGTCTCTGCTTTTTGGCTACACAGTGGGAGCTGCATTGCTCTGCTCATCATGATGGATGGAAGCCTCCTCAGCTGGGCCTCAAATCCTCATCCCTACCACCCTGTGCTCCGGGTTTTCAACACAGCACTAAAAATTCTACTACAGAAAGAAATGGAATCAGCATCTTAATGACAAGTCTGTGGTTGCACATTCACTGTATTAGCTATGACTGCCTAGGTACAGGTATGACCAAAGTGCCCATCAATGAATGAAGGATTTAAAACATGTGAAGCATTTTTAAAAAATCACATCACTGTGACAGAGGTGAACATAGATTTATGCTAAATAAAATAAGCCAGCTACAAAGACACAAATCCCATGATCTGTGTGAAATCTAAAAGAGAAAAAAAACTGGGTAGGGAAAGGGCAAGGAAGAGGAGATGTTCCTGTTAACCAGGAAAAATTAGTTTGTGCTATCAACTGTATAGCAAGGCGATGTATTAAATGCATGTATCAAAATAGAATAGAGGACATGGCATGTTCTTACCACAAGAAACCACAGATGTTTAAAGTGATGGCCAGTGTGTTGGATGTTAAGAATCACACTGTACGACTGGGGATGGAGCACATGGAGTGTCTGCAGCATCAGTTCCAAAAACTTAAATTCATAAAAATGGCACTGTCCCCACAAACAAGTTAACTCCCAGTGACAGTAACAGAGACACGTAACTGCAAGCATTACCAGCTTATTTCTACAGGTAAACTGTCAGTTTACTACCTAACAAAGTAGTTCACGCTAACCCTCTGTCTCTGGAATTCAACCAGGTGCTACAGAAAAGGCGACTTGTAATGTGCTGAAATGCCAAATATTCATCATCTAGAGAAACTAAACCAGCGGCCACTGAGTAAACGTCCAAGCAGGTGGATTTGAAAGTGCCTGTACTAAGCTCCACAGGAGAAGGAGTGGAAGAAAGTCAACGTTAAGTTAGTTGGAAGCTTACCTCAAACACGGAGTAGACACATTTGATGGATCTTTAATCTCCAAGATCCTTAGCCCAAGAGCGCCTGTGAAAACACCAACCACCTTGCATTCCCAACATGTAATGCTACGGATTTTTAATAAGATTTTTTTAAACCACAAACTGCAGTGACCACATGAGAATACTGAGATATGTTTAAAAGCAGTCATCAAGTTCATAAATGTAAGAATGTCCCTTCTTGGATTTACTTAGTCTTATTACAATTTCACATGCCATGTTTGGTTACAATCCCTGGGAAGTGTGCCCCTTCCTGAAGTCAAAGGAGGAGAAGTTGATGGGGTGGGGGTGCACAGGGAGGGAGGGAGGAGAGAAAGGAAACTGCGCTAGGGATGTAATATATGAAAATATAAAATAAAAAAGGTAAAATAAAAAACCCAAACCAATTTTCCAATTATTATTCATATTTACATGCTAGCAGTCCCTTTAAAAAAGCATTTAATATTCTGAAGGGGGGGAGGTAAATTCCCTTCTTTTTTGTGTGTGTCTGAAGGCTTCATTAACTCATAGTTGGCCCACATCAAAAATAGTAATTAAAAAAATTTCTAGAAATAAGCCATTTGTAAATTTTAAGTAACCTTTGCAGCAGTCTATTGCCACAATCACTCAATTGTTGGTCACTGTTGTTGATCTGCCTGGGCCTGAGCTAGAAGCTAAACTTCCCCAAAGGTGCATGTGTGTGTCTGCATAGGGAAAACAAGTCTACACAAGCTGAGCACTCTGCGATCAGAGGCTCCAGCAGAATATCTTGCTGTGTATCTGCCAAGCCCGAGGAAGGCCGACTGTGTAGACAGAGAACCGGATGTAAAGACATTAACTCTTAGCTCAACTTTACAACTCTGCCTTTTCTCATGGCCTACAGCGTACCCTTCAACATGACACTGCACGATCCATGCTTCCTGAAACAGAACCACACATCTGCTAAAACCACTCAAAGTCACTCTAGTCTAGAAAAGTGTGCAGTCCCACTAGCAATTCTTCCACGTCTTCTATTAAAATCTGCATATCTTGTTGAACTAATCTTCCAGAGCAAATGAAATAGCTTATGATTTCCCAAATGTGTCTGACCTACACAGCATGCCCTCAAATCAGGAGGAAACACCAACCATCAACCTGTCTTCCTTGTGATCCTGACCCAGCTGACCTTTGCAATAGATAACGTCCTGAAAGCACCATTTTTTAAATATGTCAAAATGACCATCCTGTCCTTCTTTTACAGCCAGGTATGTGTTCTGAGTATTAACTAGTCACCTGTATTCCCTGCTCAAGTGAGTTTGAGACCAATAACTGAATCCTAACCACTATAGTTTTTCCATAACAAACACAGCTCAGACCAGTCAGCAGGAGAAAATGATTCGATGACGTGAAGGCTCTTTTACTAACTAGAATTCTACACACAGTTCTCTGTTGCTGCAGCAGCTCAAAGTACAGCCAGCAGCAACTCGACAAGGAACTGTACTCTCGCCACAGCTGCTCCCCTCCTGCTGACAGTTAGCACACACTAACAGGAGACCTTCTACAGCTCACACACACACTCATACAGTGCCTGACGTTGGCGATGCTGATCGGACATAACCATCCTAGACACGGTAAGCAGATGCAGTGTGCTGAGATCTGCTCGTCACAGAAACCACACATCTTCTTGTCTCATCAGAGCTGATACTGAAGCCAGGCAGTGGTGGCAGACGCCTTTAATCCCAGCACTCAAGAAGCAGAGGCAAGTGGGTGTCTATGAGTTAGAGGCCAGCATGGTTTACAGAGAGAGTTCCAGGACAGCCAGGGCTGTTACACAAAGAAATTCTATCTCAAATAAGCAAAAAACAAAAATCGAAAACAAAGCTGATGCTAGAGAGGAATATTTGAGATATTGAGATTTCATGTATTACTTCACACAAGAACTTAATACAACAAAGTATCAATTTCAGGATAATTAACATGTACCAGAATATTTAATTAAAAACAGTCGCTGTGTCTGCCCATGTTTCCATCCACTGCATGCTGGGCACAAAGAATCCATCAAAAGGTTTGCCTGTGCCACCTTTGCTCGGTAATGTGTCTGTCCATGCAGTGGTCATAACTAGCTTTCTATTTAAATGAAGATGTATCTGCCTTTGTTGTGAATAAAGCTGATCCCAATCTGACCACGGTATCAACCATAAACTGTCCAAGTCTGAACAAAACATCAAAGTTAACTATTGTCAGCCCTGAAAACTGACAGAAAACAGGAAAATGCTGAAATACAGTCAAGACCTGAAACAAACAGCCAGGTATACACTTAGTAAGTTCAGAGCTTTTACACCAGAGAAGCAAGACCCGAGGCAGCCATAGTACTGAAATATGAAGGGAGGAGCCCAGAAAGCGTTACCACAGAAGGTCTGTCAGGATCTCAGGCTGCCCCTAAGCCATATACTCTGACATTAGATGCAAAGTCAAATTGAAAAAGAGCACTCAATTCTTCTTAATACTTTACAGTCTGAATATAATCTAGTTAATTAGCTACCAGCAAGGCATCAGTGTCCTTCAGAGATCTGGAACAGAACTGAAAGCTGCCAGAATGGACATCTATAATGTCCAGGATACAACCCAAAATTGCTCAACATGACAGACAATACAACTCTTCATCAATATAAAAGTGTCCAGCCTAATGCAATGAGATGATCAAGACTTCAGAATTAGAAGACCAAGAGTTTCAGCATCAGCTTTAACTGCACACTCAGTGGCACAAACAAAAGTGACGCTTGTGAGGCTGGACACCCGACCAACACCAAGAAGCCAAGTAAAGATGGGCACAGTAGCCTCCATCAGCAATACCCAGAGATGGGAAACAGAGACAGGAAATCCCCCGGAGGCTGTGTGCCAGCTAGCTGGCATAAGTAGCTGTGACCAACCAAAAGTGCCAGCCTGTCTCTAACAAGGACACACACACACACACACACACACACACACACACACACACACACAGAAACACACACAATTTAAACAGACCTGTAACCCCTAAGGAAATAGAAGCAGTAATTAAAAATCTCCCAACCTAAAAAAGCCCAGAGCCAGACAATTTTAGGGCAGAATCCTACCAGACTCTCAAAGACCTAATACCAATACCCTTCAAAATTATTCCACAAAGTAGAAACAGAAGGACCATTGCCAAGTTCCTTTTATAAGGCCATAATCACCATGATATCCAAATCACACAAAGATTCAACAAAAAAAGAATTTCAGACCAATTTCCCTCATGAACATTGATGCAAAAATAGTCAATAAAATAATTGCAAACCAAAATCCATCACATCAGAAATCAAACACATCAAAACCATCGTCTACCATGATCAAGCAGGCTTCATCCCAGAGATCCAGGGATGGTTCAACATATGAAAATCCATCAATGTAATGCACCATATGATCAAATTGAAAGAAAAAAACAAAAACAAAAATATGATCATTTCATTAGATGCTGAAAAGGCCTTTGACAAAATCCAACATCCCTTCATGATTAAAGATCAGGGTTAAAATGAACATATATAAACATAATAAAGGCAATTTACAGCAAGCCTACATACAGCCAACATCAAATTAAACGGAGAGAAACTCAAAGCAATCCTACTAAAATCAGGGACGAGACAAGGCTACACACTCTCTCCATATCTACTCAACATAGTACTTGAAGTTCTAACTAGAGCAAGAAGACAACTGAAGGGGATACAAACTGGAAAGGAAGAAGTCAAAGTATCACTATTCACGCATGATGTGATAGTATACATAAGCGACACCAAAGGTCTACCAGGGAACTCCAACAGCTGATATACATCTTCAGCAAAGTGGCTTTATACGATTAATTTTTTTAAAAAATCATTAGCTCTCTTGTACATAAATGACAAATGGGCTGAAAAAGAAATCAGGGAAACAACACCCTTCACAGTAACCACAAACAATATAAAATATCCTGGGGTAACTCTAACCAAGCAAGTGAAAGACTTGTTTGATCAAACTTTCAAGTCTTTGAAGAAGGAAATTGAAGAAGATATCAGAAGTTGGAAAGATCTCCCATGCTCATGGATCGGCAAGATTAACATAGTAAAAATGACCATCTTTAAAAAAGCAATCTGGGACTGGAGAAATGGCTCAGCGGTTAAGAGCACTGACTGTTCTTCCAAATGGACCCGGGTTCAATTCCCAGCACCCACATAGCACCTCACAACTGTCTGTAACTCCAAGATCTGACACCCTTACACAGACATACATGCAGGCAAAATATTGATGCACATAAAATAAAAATAAGTAATTTAAAATAAATAAATAAATAAATAAATAAAAATAAATAAAAAAGCAATCTACAGACTGAACAGAGTCCCCATCAGAATGAACTTATTTTTCCTAACAACCTTTAACCAGATAAAAGGCAGGTGTTTTCAAGACAAAGACTAGAGTGTCAAGTGCAAACAAGACCTTGCTGGCCACAGCAGGCATCTCTGACCAAGTGTTTCTCAACAGTGAGTGTCCGTATTTTTTAATTTAAGGACTAATTTGTATTTGTGGAATCACAACCATTTAAATTTTGACCAATCAGAAGTCTAAGTAAAAATTATATAGACTACGCTGCATTTTAAAGGACTAAAATTTTTCAAGACTGTCTTAATTTGCTTATAAAGAAACATCCCTGCATTATAAAAATGGAACACCTCCCTTGTGAGAAAAGTAAGTGACAAGTGCGGCAGCAGGAGAGCCAACAGGAGCATCTGACTTCTGTCCTGAGTACGTCCAAACCTGAGGGGCAGGATGCTCTACAGAAGAGTGAGGGCGACAAGTAACTACAGGAAAATTAAAAACTCATATTCATTTTGTTTTTATAAACATCACCAATAAACGTGAGGCAAAGATGAGAGGTAAAATAGAATCATGCATGTTTCTTCTTTTTGAGAAGCAAAAGGCTCCTACCCCACCACCCATGTTGAGTATTTTACCAAAAATATAAAGTAGGAAGTAAAGCAACTTATGCAAATAGTATGATTATATAACTCGAGATCATAACAGATCTGTCAAACAACTTAATTGAACTACTAATTTAACAATACAAAGAAGAAACAGATAATAAAGATAACAAAGGTGCAGAACAAGCTTAGAATATAGTTTAAAACATCCCATTTCTGATAGTAAGTATTCAGGCAGGCACAGAAGACCTGTACTAGGAAGGTAAGCAATGCTGCTGAGCAGAATCTGAGCATGTCTCCATAAACACCACACTCAGACACGGAAGAATAAGAGCTGGGAAGAGGGTGAAGTCCCCAGAGCGATCAACAGTCAACACAGGTGCAGCCAGAACACAGCAGGTCATTGTGTAGAAATCCATGAATGAACGTGTAAATTTATATGGAACTATAAAAGATGCAGAAGAGGTAAGTAATCCCAAAAAAAGAAGGTCAAACCTTGAGCCATTCATGGCTCTCCATAGAAAGCGTCAGTAACCAAGACTGTGGTCCTGGCACAAGGATCCATGAATACATGCATGGAATAGAAGTAACTATCATTTCCACGGCCATTTGACTTCCCTCAAAGGTGCTAAATCAACACATGGATAGAAAGCATCAAATCCTATTGAGAAAAGCAAATACTCTGAAGGGGGAAGACAAGCTTGAGTTTTGCCTCGTCCCATCTTCTCTTGCTATAGCAAAATACTTGTGCAGAGGAAACTTACAGTGAAAGGGACTTTATTGGCTAACCGTTCTGCATCCAAGAGCAGAGTACCAGAATTTGCAGTTGTGGTTTCGTTTTTATTTTTTATTAGTCCTTCACACACACACACACACACACACACACACACACACACACACACACACATCCCTTCCCTACCCACCAATCTTTGGGTCTGCCTATTTTTTAAAAAATCTTCTCAAAACCAATTAGTGCTGCCCAGATATTCTTGGTTGTGTGGTTTTCCAATGGAGAAGGGTCAACTTACCACTTTGAGGGACTTCATATTACCATTCAAAATGGATGCAAATGTCACACACAGAGAGCAAACACACTAGTTCAGATCTCTCTTCCTCCTCTTCCTCTCTTTATTTTAGTGTGTGTGTGAGTCAGGTGTCCACCAGTGTCTGGGCAATGATTAATGTCTGTTGCCTTCCTCAGTTGCTTTTCCAGTTAGTTTTTGAGACAGGATCACTTAAGGAATCCGCAGGTCATTATTTTGGCTGGCTTCCTGTACCCAACCAACCACTGATAAAGTTACAAATCATGCTGCCACGGCCAGCCTTTATATGGGAACTGGCGATCTGAACTCAAGGCCTCAAGCTTGAGCAACAAACACTGTATTCACTGAGTCATCTTCCAAGTCTCTCTCTACCTGTCTTTATAAACAACTAATACCATCAGTTTGGCCTCACCTTCATCGACTGTCTAAACCTTGCACCTTCCAATGGTTCCACCTCCCTGTGAAGTCCAGAGTTAAGTTTCCAACAAAGAGAATTCTGGAGGACACACCAAACTTCTGAGTCACACAAGTTACAAAACTCATTTGAAGATGTGTCACCACTTTTAATGTAAAAGCTTAAATGATAATTTTAATTTTCTTCATTTAAAAACAAAAACAGGAAAATGTATTTACCATTCATTAAAGATTCTATTTTTTTTTTTTCTGAAATGGATCAAGATTTCTTACTGATGGAAAGAACTATGAAACAAAATATTGAAAAAAAATGACACTCCTTGAAGTAAGGTTCTACAAAGAAAATACAAGCCAAAGACTGAGCCAAACATTTGCAAAGTACAAGCTTCAAAAAAGAATTGTACAGAGAACCTGTAAGCAGTTCCTACCCATGGACCATCAAAGTGCACTTAGCCCAGAGATAGAGGTAAAAAATGTGACCTTTGCAAGAGCAGACACAAACACACAATGCCATTACTCACAAGGGAATGCAATATAACAACAGAGGGAAATACCCCCAATAAAGCAGAACGAATAATAGTAACAAAAACCCTCATAGTGCGACATAGTGCACAAGAGATGGGGCACAAGTAGGCACAGTCCAAGCACTTCACCTATGGACACAGCACATTGGGCACCCAACACTTTGGGGGAAAAAAAAAAAAAAAAAGAACAGGAATTCTTTGAAAAATAGAACATAGCTCAATTTCAATACTTGGCATTTTGCCAGACAAATGAAAAAACCTGTCACAAAATAACTTGTAATAAAACATTTATGCAATATAAGGTATAATATCAAACTGCACACCATCTAAACTAGCTCGAGTACACTGGGTAAGGATTATCACCCTGCAGTGCAAAGGAAGTAACAATAAGATTAAACAAAACCAAACACCCACCATTGGAACCACATACAGGCACCTGAAAGTCGGCCCCACCAGGTGACGCCCTAATGTGGCCCTAACTATCCCACATACACCGTTCAGTTCTAAACCATTCAACTTTACATTTTACACGTGGACACTGACAAGAAAGGCAGGCTGTGCGCATGGCTAAGATGGCATAAGTACTCCACTATTTACTGAAGTCAAACAAAACAATCAAATCACCCAGTTCACTCTAAAGTTTTAATTAGCTTCAAGCGTGCTAAGGCCCGGGCCTCTGCTGTGGCACCTGCTTCCTGGGGCGCAGGTTAGCAGCAGGCCACAGAGCTCGCCTTCCTTACCTTGGGAAACTGCTTCACGGGGATCAACACTTTCTGTCCCAGCTTCATGTTCTTATTGATCACCACATCAATGTACTTCTCTTCATCCTTGCCTTCTCCTTTTTGAAACTTTTCTATTTCTGTGGAGGCAAAAAGATACCCATGAAGCACGGGACCCACGAAGCACGGGACCCAGAACCACAGGTGTGGAGTCAGCTTAGCTCCACTGTGGAAGGAAATCAAATGCAGAGATGAGGACTCATGTTGACATGAGGTTTTTGTTTTACCAGTGAGATCTTCATAAATTAAAAATGCACAAAGTACGGCCATCAAGGCAGCCTTCAGCTACATGTACTGACAATGGTAAACATGAACAAACACAAAATTAAACAATTAGACAAAACATAATAATAATTAAGACCCACAAGAACTGCCCCATCCTGTTGTCAGCTCAGTGCTGCAAGGCACCAGTCACCTAATTTCTATTCTCCCCTGGCATTTTAAAGCTTGTTCCATCAAGAATTGGCTCCAAGATACGAATCTTGAGAACAGGGATGCCTTGAGAACAGGGATGCCTTGAGAACAGGGATGCCTTGAGAGGTTTGAAGAAAGGAAGGGAAGAAAGGAATTGATGCGATTACATTATTATTTCCATCTTTTTTTATAATTTTTTAAAGTTGACTCTAAGTTGGCGTAAGAAATGTAGATGTCCTTCAGTCAGCGTGCTCCCACCTGCAGCGCCCTCCCCTCCCTCACACAGCACCAGCCACTGCAAGTTAACACACTGCAGCGCCCTCCCTCCTCAGACAGCACTGTCCACTGCAAGTTAACACATTGCAGCGCCCTCCCTCCTCACACAGCACTGTCCACTGCAAGTTAACACACTGCAGCGCCCTCCCTCCTCACACAGCACTGGCCACTGCAAGTTAACACACTGCAGCACCCTCCCTCCCTCACACAGCACCAGCCACTGCAAGTTAACACACTGCAGCGCCCTCCCTCCTCACACAGCACCAGCCACTGCAAGTTAACACACTGTCTTCTGCTGTTCCTCCCCATTCCACATGAAGCTGGTGATCTCAGCTTATTTCAAGGTTCATCCACGTAAAACTCACTGACTCTCCTTCCTCAGAGAAGTAGCAGAAACAGGAAAATTCATCCCTCCTGTCTTGGTCCTCACAGAGCATGTACAAACAACTCTATTCCTGTAAGGGGGAAGGGCGGACGGAGGTAGCACACTCACCAGTGTCCAAGCTCCAGAAACTACACATGGTGTATGTTCTTACTCACTTTGTGTATTGTCTACAGTACCCCGTGTGTGACAGACACACAGTCAGGTGCGTCCCAAGCAAGGACTGTGGACTTTTATCCCCAACAAGACACACAGGCCCAGAGAAAGAGAAAGAGCTGGAGATGGCATGAATGGACAAATGAGGACTTGCAAACACTATTTTGCTTGTGTATACATTCTCTCTCACTACCTATGTCTCTAGCTCGGCCCTGGGAGATGCAGGTGCAGAGTGTAGATGTGTACGTCCTGTTCTGACTCCATGTCAACAACAGGATCACTGGGCACCTGGCTGACATCAGAGGTCTGATGGTGTCAAGGAAGACAGCAACAGGAACAAGAGTGGGGAGAGAGGGAAAGAAACAAAGGGTAGGCTCTGAAGGTGAGAAACACTCAGGCATTTTCCATGCATAAACACAAAGTGGGAAAATTTCAGCATCAGTGGTATCATAGAGTATGACAAATAATTTTCAGTCTTCAATACAAAGCACTGAGTCCTTTGGGGTAACCTGGAGGAATGGTATATGGAAACCTACCCTATAGCCCAATTCAAATGTAATTAGAGAAGAGAGTAGAACAAGTGGCCTATGAAAGAGGAGGGTGGCACAGTGGGAGTTAAAGGTATAAGTATAAAAGTAGAAGTGGTTTAACCAAAACTAAGGGCGTGTAAAAGCCATTATAGAAACTTACTAGAGGGTAGGATAATTTCAAAGTGTGCTTTTAAAGTAGCAGTTCAAATGGAGGAAGCAAGCAGAAACAGGCAGGGCTGATTCCAGAAGACATGTCTAGCAAACAAAAGCTGCAGCGCCAGGCACAGACACCTCCCAGAGGTGTGTCCAAAACAGCACAGGCTACACCACTGCTCTTGGTGCCCACCATAACCACGAAGTAAGACCCAGCTGCTGCAGACACCACCCATGTTGGTCAAAGGACATAAAGAAGTCAACTGAAACCCACTAGTCTTACGCAGCAATGGGCCTTTCAGGCTACAGCATCTAGTGGCCAGGGACGCTATGTCACTTTTGCAGAAGGCCCATGACTGTCACGGAGTAGTCATCTGCTTTCTGACTAGTTCTGAGGTCTGCTCCATGGGAGGGAACGTTATGCCTGGTATGGTATCACAGTCCTTGTCTAAAGTGCACAGCTGGAGACTTGGGAGGAAGGTCACATATCCTAGGATAGAACTTACTGTTACCTTTCTAAATGACCATGCTATCAGATACCTTCTAAATACTAGGCTTATACCCAGAGGCCTGGACTGTTCTCAGCCTCAGTCAGAAAGCCTTCTTTTTGCATTGGGCAGCAGAGTGTTGAGAAAAAGAGACTGTGAGAATTCAGCCAAAAACAGAGGGCATGATTATTAAACACCATCCACCACCTTCCATGACTCTTGAATGAGGAGACAGAACGCATGTAAGACACTGGATGGGAAGACGTGCTGGGGAATGCTGTCCCCTGGACATGGTGTGGCTATTGCCCTCATGAAAGCACAACTGCTGTGGTTACCTGTACAAAAACAAGCAGCCAAAAGTTCAATATGAAAGGCGGAGGAGCTCCCAAGGCCTCCTTCCAAATGGAGACACCAGTGGAAGTTTATGGATGCTGGGAACGAGAGGGTCACTCTTTGGGGTGTGGCCTCTGGCAGGCTGACCACTCCAGGGGATGTCCCACATCCATGCACGTATGGGCAATATTACTTCCAGTTAGTGGATTTTTTTTTTAAGAGAAAACCCCTCTCAATCAACAAAGAAACATGGTGCTGGTGGTGGCTGTGTTCTTCTATCAGTCAGGGGCAGAGCAGATGGCAGTAGTTTGTTAATTCTAGCTTGATGCCTAGCTTGAGGGCCAAAGCTGTCTTATGCCTAGGACTCATAAAAATCCAATCCAATCAAATCAAAGCCAGGAATGTACCATAGTAGGAGGAGGATACCATGCAGTGCAGGCAAGATACCCTAGACCTGTCCTCCACCCCATGGGCACTGGTGGGCCATAGACACACACAGCCCTACATACCACCAGGCAGCACAGAGAAAGACAGAGTCCTACAGACTGCCATGCCACCCACAGACTTGCCCTCTGGTACATGTAACAGGCAGGCCATAGACACCTGCTTGCCAACAGATGCATGTCATCCAGAGGCCTCCAGCCTCATGGCCAGGCTGCAGTGGAAGTGAAATATGAGTGGAGCAGCTTGAGCATTATGAAGAGAAATGGAACTGAAGACTCAAGGGTGGAGAGGGTAGCTGTTGTAAGTGGCGAGCCCTACCACCTGAGGCTATGGTGAGATGTCAGCTTGAGGGCCATGTCTGGGTCCTTGACTATGCAGTGGCAGGGGTTGGTGTCAATGTGCAGGGCTCATATTACCACTACAAAATACAAGGACCTTCCTGATCGAGGCAGCTACCAGGATCATCTGGATGTTCAGGAATTGTACAGAACTGGCCCCACCCCTCACTGGCTGTGGCACTCTGGAGAGATGGCACCACCTCTCACCAGCAGCAGCATTCGAGAGTAGGACTAGTGCCTTGCCTAGCACAGTGAATCTGCCTCTAGTGGCAGGGGTATGGGAGAGCTGACCCTGCCACCCATCTACTATGGTGTGGCACAAGTACAGAGGTCATGACTCCCTCCCCATCTCCGGCAATTGGAAACACTGCCCATGGGGTCATGAGCACTGGAGAGCTAGTCCTCTAGAAAGAGGACCCTGCACCTCATCTGGATAGTACAACAAGCTGACCCTGGTGGAGGGGGAACAGGTGAGCAGGCCCAGGATGTGAGTACAGAAAAGCTGGCCCAGCCGCTTGTCTACCTTAAGGCAGCGTGAGTATGAAGGTGATGCTCCACACCCTTCTCCCCTTATCACTTATGGTAGTCAGGAGAGCTGGCCCAAAAGGCATGAGACGGGAAGAGCTAGGCCTGCCCCTTTAATGTCTGTAGCACGCAGGAGAACTGGCACTGCACCTCACCTGGGCAACACAGTGGAGCTGGCCTTGTTGGTAAAGGTATGGGTGAGCCAGCCCAAAGGAGAAGAGAGGCCCAGTGAGAGCCGAAGAGCTGGCCCAGCCCCTCCCAGGCTTTCCTAATGGACCGAGGATTGGGCAGTGAGTGCATAGAGAACGGGAAGCAGACTGGTCAAGATGTGGTGGATGAAGACATGGAATGGGGATAAGCTAACTCTTGGAATGAGCAGCAAATGGGAGATGAACCTGGTTCATTTAAGAGTGGACAGAGAACTGAGGAGAGAGCTGTCAATGAAGTACATGCCATGTTTAGAGAAGCAAGGAGCCCAATATTGAATGTCCTGTTGAAATTACCACACACAGATACCTCCACACCCCACCTCCCTTCCATTCTTCTCTGTGGTGTACCATAGTGACCACTCACCACATCATTTCCTATACTGGAACACTGTGTGTCAGCCTTGTTTCCTAAATGAAACTCGATGCGCTGCATCTAGCTGAAATTCCACTTTCCAGTAAGACAGCCTGAAAATCCCTGCACATTGCTCTTTGACAACTCCTCAGCAGCTACTTTGTATTTAAAGTCTGTCTTGCCCAGCAGACCGCTTTCCCAATGTTTGATCATGTCCACTCCTTCAGAGTACCTCACAAGTGGCTTTCAAAGAACGGAGATGACACTGACTTAGCACCCTAACCATCACCTGTACCTTGTGTACTGCCTCCGTGGCTTGTTCCCACCCTGTGTCCACATCTCAGATGGATGTTAGTCATAATCTTCCCTGATGGTTTATTAAAACCACGTAATTAGTAAGCAAAACGGAACTAAAATATCTCAGTCTCCTCAAACATTTGTATCAACAACAGGTCAGTCACACGCTTTTATTGAGGGAACAATCAACCCGATAGATCTTGTGGGGTGTGTGTGTGTGTGTGTGTGTGTGTGTGTGTGTGTGTGTGTGTGTGTTTGTCTGTGTGTCTGTTGATGCAAGCTAGGATGGGAAGAAAAGTATTATGGAGGCAATGAGTTCCTAACTGAGTGCATACAGAGTTTATACTTTTGTATGACACACACTAGTTTGAAACTCTCACAGGGTACCTTGGCCTTCCTGGTGCTTTTTTCTAGTTAAGTAACTGACCTTGAAAATATGATTCCAGAGAGAAACAGATAAATTAGAGTCATCTGAGAAGTTGAATAAAGGGCTCTACACAAAAGTGTGGGAATGACTCAGTGTTTAAGAGCACTTGCTGTGCTTTCAGGGGGTCTGGGTTGGGTTCCCAGCACCCGAATGGTGGCCCACACCTATCCATTAAGTCAAGTTCAGGGGGAACCCTCACCCTTTACAGGCATCTGTGGGGCATCATGCATGCACTCAGTACACTTACATAATACACGCAAAACACACAAACACACAAAATAAAACTAAATCTTTATTTTAAAAACTTTCAACAAAGGTATGAATAATCAAAGCAATAAAGAACGACCACTCTGGGAGGAGAGGTAAGAAAGGAAAAGGAATGAAGGAGCAAGGGCAGGGCAAGGTCAGGAGGAGGACTTGGAACAAATTGAAGGAAGGGACAGAAAGGACAGAAGACAGGGCAGGGGAGATGGGAAGACGCACTACAAGCACCAGGCAAGAGCCATGGGCTTCCTTGCCAGTCAACCTCAAGCACAGCACAGGGAAAACAACAATGAAGTGAAATAATCTGATGTCCCTTCTTACTGCCCACTGTGAGGTGGTAGCAGAAAGCTCATGCTCATGAACATAACAAAACGCCAGACGACAGAGGGTTTTGTCTACACCTGCCTCTGAGGAACAGAGTGGCAGGGAAGGTGGACTGTAGAAGGCATGTAAGAAAGGCCTCTGGCAATCTGAACAGTGCCTGCTACCTCTTTCCAGCAAAGCTCCACTTGGGCTCAGTACACATGGAGCCACAGAGCAAAGGCTAGGAGAAACCAGGAAGTGGTGGGAAATCACTTAGAGCAATGCCAACTTGATTATTATGACTTTGGGGACAATGGGTCATCATGCACATGGCTGTGGGTTCTCTTTCCAGTCTAGAAGTATTCATCTCTTACATCATTTTACAGAGCAGGATGTCCATGCTTAGGAAGCCAGCCAAAGGCAGGCTAGTGGAGAGGGAATTCAGGATTCCTGTGCAGATAGATAATCAAACATCACCAAGTCTTTCCTTATTCTCTTTACTTTAAAGAACACATGGGTTTTTACCACGCTTAAGGATTCCACTTCTGAGTGTGCAGCTCAGTTCTGGGAAGCACATGCTCATGGATACAGAACACATAACTTTTCTTCCTCTGGCAAAGATGAAACACTCTATCTGCTCGACGGCCATTCCCTGGCAGGCCCCTTTTCTCTGCTGTCTCACATGTACAAACACACAAGAGCAAACTGTTGTGATTTGTGTGTGTCACGCACTACAAAGCCCTTGATGTTCATTCTTGCTGTATCGTGCCATTCCCTCTTTACTTCAATGGCTGTTTTCTGCCATTTCTCAGTGTAACAGTTCCCCAGACCTTAGCTGAACTTATGCTGCTTTAGAAGGACCATTCTAACCACTGAAACCCAGCATGTCGGCTGTAACACCTGCCAAAGCAGGAACAAAGACTACGTCTACAGTTCCAGGAAAGTCCCCCAGTGGAAAAGACCTTAAATGTACTAACCCTGCTTTTTGGCTTCCAAAGTTTTGCTTCTTTGGTTTTTCGAGACAGGGTTTCTCTGTGCAGCCTTGGCTGTCCTGGACTCGCTTTATAGACCAGGCTGGCCTTGAACTCACATCCATCCACCTGCTTCTGCTTCCCAGAGTGATGGGATTACAGGCGTAGACCACCACACTAGGCTAGTTCTGCTTCTTGCTAGCTACAATGTAATAACTAGGATGTGCTTTGTATGAATTAAGGCAGAGATCAGAGAGGCTTGGGGCTGCAAGATTTGGGTAACTTCCCCATGCAGCTGCCAGCCAACAATACAGATGTTCTCTTCAGCTTAAAGAGAGTCTGTGTGTGCTCTCTGGTGTACTTACTTCATGTCAGCTACTGTGAACACCTCACCATTTCTCATTTGAAATGAGAGCTGTCACCCCCAAGTGTCCCCAGGCTCTGTGAATGTAGGCACATCTGCTCCTCCTCCTTCTTTACTCTCCTGCATTGCGGCTCCTCTGTGAGAAGTGCTGTTTCCATGTCAGGAGAAGCTTGGAATGACATAACCTCAATCACAGTGGTTGGCAGTGAAGTTTGACAGTGGGGCTGAAGGAATTGTGTGTGGCATCAAGAATAGATCAAGAGCCAACCCCAAATGAAAAAGCACAGAAAGATTCCTCTACTGACAAAGTACCCTACAGAATGAAATAAAGACAAGGAATACAAACAGAAGCAGCCATGGCACCAAAAAGGCAGGGACAGACAGACAGACAGACAGACAAGAAAACACAAACACACACACACCATGACATGCATGCCAAAGGCATAGGCAATTCACTCAGAAAGGACTTGCTGCTCTGCATGGTTCCCTCACAATGCAATAGATCAATTTTACCATTTTAAGGAAAAGCGAAGATTGATCCTGTGGCTCAGCATCCGCTGTAGGAAGAATGAATGCAGACAGGCCCCATCTCTGAACTCCAAACCCCCTGAATCCAATGCAGAGTGCTAAATTCTTACCTAGGGATTAATGGACTGTGGGGACTATTCTAGGATGTCAACTTGACCTTGACAAAATATGTAAGAGTTTCATGAAGTTAGCCTTCCTCCAGTCCTAGTGCTAACCGTTCACCTGTCCTTCCCCAAAGGGACCTATGGCCTTTTCTAAGGGTTAACTGTACACTGAGTGAAGAGAACAATCAGATTTGTTGGGGTCTATTGAATATTAATCCAGAATCGATGCTGTTTCTGGTGACCCGGTAAAAGGTTGGGCTACACTAGACCACTTCCTCCCACTTGTTCTTACTGGAGTAGAGACTTACTGTAGGAGTGGGAGACAAGAGGAGAAAGATGAAACCAATGGCACAGGAATCTCTGAGACAAGATGCAGACCTAAGACAGGGTAGGTTCCTGGGAGGATATGGAGTGACTCTAGCTGAAGTCTGAAGAGGCCACGCTCTACCTAGACAGGCCTCCTAGTGAAGGGAGAGGAACACCAACCAATCCACAAAACCTTCGATCTAAAATTTACCCTGCCTAAAAAATGTGCAGGGACAAAAATAAAGCAGAGATTGAGGATATATCCAACCAATGCCTGGCCCAACCTGAGACCGATTCCATGGGAGAGAGCCAACCCCTGACTCTATTGATGATACTCTGCTATGCTTGCAGATGGGAGCTTAGCACAGATGTCCTCTAAGAGGCTCTACCCAGCAACAGAGCAAAACAGATGCTGAGAATAAGACCCAAACACTAGGCAGATCAAGGGGATCCTTGTGGAAGAGTAAGGAGAAGGATAGAAGGACTTGGAGGTGACAGGAATTCCAGAAGAAGACCAATAGAGTCAAGTAACCTAGATCCAGGGAATCTTATGGAGACTGAAGTACCAACCAATGGCCATGCATGGACTGCACCTAAGCTGCCTACACATATGTAGCCAATGGGCAGCTTAGTCTTCATGTGGGCTTCCTAAGTAGGGGGAACAGGGGGCTGTCTCTGACATAACTCTGTTGCCTGTTTTCTAATCACAAACCCTTGGCAGGGCTGTCTTGCCTGGCACCAGTAGAAGAGGATACGCTCAGTCTTGGTGTGACTTCATATGCCGCGACGGGTTGTGGGTGGGCTCCCCTTTTCTGAAGAGTAGGGGAGGAGAGAAAGGAGGAAAAGGGACTGAGAGGCAAGGAGGGAGATGACTACAATCAGGATGTAAAGTAAATACATTAAAAAAGAGAGATGATATTAATTGTTATCCTATTATAAGTTTTCAGATTCCAAAAGAATGTATTTCAAGGGACATTGCCACCATGGTTGTATGAGAGATAGTTATAGACCAATATAATTATGTCCTAGTTAAAAATCTAATGTGTTTGTGGTTATAGGTGGGATAGTTATATCATATCAGGCAAATTATGACCTGGTTATTGCTTTTATTTGAAAATTAAGCATGTCATAAGGAGATGTGAATGTGTCAATTTGACAAGAGATGGACTTATTATGGTGGCTAGTCTTGATTGTCAACTTGACTACATCTGGAATTAACTAGAAGCCAAGAGGCTGGTTACACCTGTGGAAGACTATTTTCTTAAGTAAGTGATTTAAAGTAGGAAAACAGCTTTAAACCTAGATCTTCTGAGATGGAGAGATCCACCTCTAATCTGGGCCACATCTTCTGCTTGCAGCCTATATAAAGGCCTTGGAAGAAGGGAGCTTGTGTTCTTTGCCTGCTTGCCCTTGCTCTTGCTCTCACTGTTATGTCCATTTCTTCACTGACTTTAGAGCCAATTTCTTTAGAATTCCAGAGTGGACTGAAGACCAGCTGAGACATCCATCCTCTTGGTCTAAACAACTATTAGATTTCTAACCCTTCAATTGTAAGGTAGCCATTGTTGAACTAGCTGGACACAACCTTGGAAATCATATATGGAGTTTATTATGTATGGGATTATATTACATTTATTTTATATGTTCTGTTCCCTGACTAATACACAAGCTCTCCAAGAAGAGGCTGAAAGACAAAACCAAGAGCTCAGAAAATAATTCAGCAAGCTTACTGAGTATATCTACCTTCTAAAGGGTCACTAATTCTGTGTCGCTGATTACCCATCAAAAAAAAAAAAGAAGAAGAAGAAGAATTGAGGTCACAGCACCTACCCTACACTGTCAATACGAGGACTGAATGATGAAGCACTCCAAAGGTTATGATAGAAACCTGACACGGGCAATTTGTTCCTAAGGACTTTACATTTACTAAAGTTCCTCTGAGATAGCAAGTTCTTGAATGATAGCAGGTTTTTGGTTTTTGTTATCTCTTTAACTTTGTAGTTCTTGACAAAAAATACAGCTCCGCATCTAATTCCCTGACCAGGCCTTCTAGTGTCCAGAACCTGTGGACGATGTGGTAGTCCATTTCCACAGTCTTCTGGTTCACTGCACCAATGACATCTAAGTGTATCCCCTTACTCCAAGGCCGTCAGAAGTTACTGTGGTTTTGAAACAATAAAGGCTAACCAGTAAGCATAAACTGAGATGACCCTAACACTAGGTAGAAGGAATCTAACAAGTTCAGCAATTACTATACTCTGGACAATACAGGTTCCTTTGTCCTTCTAACATCTCAGAGGAGAAGCTATCACTGCCCTTCCTCTAAAATAACCAGCAGAGCTGCAGTTTGCCTCCAGGACTGTCTGACTCAAAATTCTGCTCCTTCCCAGAACACCACCCTGCAACTCTAGGGAAAGGAAGTGGACTGCACTCTCTCCGACTATCTACTGTTAACTAAGAAATAACAGAAGCAGGGAGGAAGTTACTGACATAATAGGCCATGCAGACATCTGCATCCCAGTTGTGTACCTCGAAGTAGGTGGGGCACTGGGCACTAATTTATTGGTACTGATGATGACAGCTGGCCTGCCTCCCTTCTCCATACCCACTTTCATCCGATAACAAGAAAAAGAGGGTCTAAAATAAGCCTCCCTTGAATGAAGCAGGGAGTAAGGATGGGCGCAGTGATTGAAACAGCTAAGCAAAAAAGCCAGGCAGAAAGATGGAGCTGGGCCATGAGGACAAAGGCAGGGCTTGTCTTCCTGAACAAAGCAACTCCCCTGCCTACTCCAAAGTCGGAAGAGATTATCTTCAGTATAACCCAAAGCACGTGTCAAATATCCAGGAAGCCCACACACAGACTGCTTGGTTCATTTGAGATAGTAAGGATTTCAGTCAATAACTTATAGGAGAAAGTAAGAATTACTGATTAAGTCTGAGGAAACCAAAGTCTACCTTTTAGTTGTACCTCAGGGTTAAAACACATTTCTCACTTTTAATTGCAAACACCATTAAGTACTCTGCAGAGGGCCAGCTATCTTAAACAATTATCAGGCTCTGAGGTCACCAATTAGAACCCTGCAAGGATTTGAATTACAAAAAGTTTTATGATTAGGTGGAGTAATGATCCAAGAAAGAGATTAGTTCTGTTCAGACCACACTCATTATAAAACCCATTTCCTTTGTGTGAAGATTCAATGTCTTTCTCATTTATCCCGCTGGCATTATCACACGTTGAGATAGAAATATGACTGCACTAATAGCATTCTATAACAACCATATCGCACAAGCATTTTACTCTCTATTACTTTCGTATCTATTAAGATTACAAATGAGTATTTTTCTATTGGTTAGATGGACAATAATACATACAGACACCGAATTCAAAAAAAAATTCAAGTAGAAATGATCATCTCATTACCGCACATGTTTAGGTCAGGTCCATAATCTGTCCTATTCACAAACAAGGGTCAGAGCCAATAAATGTTTGAAAAGAAGCCTGAGACACTAAGCATCTTTGCATGATATTATCTGAGGGGGGGATCACTTTTATTTAAAACAGAACTTTAGAGATAAATATAATGATCAAAGGCTACAACTAGATCACAATGGAAATATCTAGTGACAAAAAGCATCAAGAAATCTTTAAGAGATAACACACACACACACACACATACACACACACACACACACACACACTTTCCAACACACCTTAATGTTGTAACAAAACAGACACTGCTGCCATACACATATCAAGCTCAGTGATCTTCGCCACCTGAAAACTACCAAACAAATATAAAATATTTAATAGCAAAAATACAACTGCAGCATAAACGTGCATTCTGTCACTCAGATTTGCATTAATAAGCTCAACAGAAAGTTAACATAATTATGAAAAATCAATTAGCATATGCTCTAATAGTCACCGCCTCGGAGGACATGATACGTCTTGGTACAGATGTATACAGCTGTTGAAAATGAGTGTTTCCACATGTACCCAAAAGCTAGAGAGAGCTTGCCCTCGGGGGCAGTCCTCCAGACACGTTTTATGCACTGCCTGCCTCTTTTGACACTGGACAACCAAGCTGGGAATTTGGTCCAGGAGTGTCATTTTAAAAGGTACAAATCTTTATATCTTAAGGTAAACTGAGTTATACCTTAAGCTTGTTTAGGGATCTTACAAAGAAAATAACATTGCCAGGGCCAGACAATGGCACTCATTTGTTTTCATTGTGTCCTTCAACCTTAAAGGATTTAGTTCAGTGAATGTGCAACCCAGAGGTTTCACTTGCCAAACCTACGTAAGGCTGAATTGTGCGACTTACTCGTTACTTACATGGCCTGTCTGGACAAGGGACACAGAACCAGAGTCAATACGGAACTTTTAGTGCACAAAGGCAACGGTGATGACATTGGCAGGAAGTCTGTGGTCTATTTGCTGTCTTCAGCAGATTTTGATGATCTATGAGACAGCGGTGAACTAAGTTAAGCACTAACAGGGCCTGGGATCCAAAGGTGTTACTTTAGATCAGGTGCTGGGTCCAGTGCCCAGGGCAGCTGGCTCACCAAAGCTGTAACACAGAGGCAGATGTGCAATATAGCTGAGGCATCACTGTTTCAGTAAGAGAGGACATTGATTGGGGCGGGGCGCGAGGAAGCCTACACGTTCTACAGGGCAGGCAATGGTAGGGGAAGTTTGTCAGCAATGCCTAGGATAAACAGCCGAAATGGCGCAAAGTGCTTACAGTAAAGAGTTAACGATCCAGGAGAGAATAAAATATACACAAGTGCTTTTGTTAAGTACAGCCAGGAAGACGAAGAGTGTGAAAATCAGGACTAAATGGGAGTAATCGCAAAGGAGCATCAATTCCATCTACAGGCATATCAGCATTCGGCTAATCTAGAAGAGGCTACTTTAACATGTTTAAGTTCTCTAAGAGCCTAGTCCAGCATAGCCTCTCAGTAACATTCTGGGAAGCATCAATCATCTGGCAGGATGCAAAGGGTCCTTTCAACCTTGAGATTTACACACATTTTCACAGGCTATCTCATTCACCAGCTCCTAGACACTTAAAGCTCTGCTATTGATCTTTGTAAGTCCAAAACCACTTTCTGTACCTTGAGTATAGATGGCATGCATCAAAAGACACCTGCTGAACGGATGAGAGCAGATAAACAATGATATTCTTCTTGGAAGCACAATGAGGCTTGATAAACCATTACAGAACAGCCAAGATTGGCATGAACAAAATGGCCGTCACTTGTCATTTCGTTTCCCAAATAGCCCTCTTGTGTCAGTTATTAAACACTTGTCCCTTAGCTCCATACCCACTGAGAGGCAGTGTTGTAGACTGATGTGCAGACATTCTGCAAGCCCCTCCTCACCAGCTAAGCTTTCCTCGCCCCGGCTTGGTCTACCTTCCTCTTCCGCATAGCGCTCATGGTGGTTATGATTTACAAGGATCTCCAGAACTTCTGGCATGGGGTTTGGCATGGAAGACCCCAGCCTGCTTGTTCCTGGGTGCTTCCTCCTTACCTGAAGAACTTTCCAAGTGGGTTTCCAAGTTAGGATCTAGCCAGGGAAACAGAAATCACACCAGGTGCTTCAGTAGATAGAAAGGACAAGGTTGACAGGCACAGGGTGTGTGAAACTGGAGACTCCTGAGCTCACTCAGAAATGGTGCCAAGGGGACGGTAGCGAGGCACCAGGTCAACAGAAGGGAGTAATTTGATGGGAATGCTTCTGCGGCTGGAATCAAGACTCACTGTTGTTATCTCAGAATCTGGAAGAGGCCCTCACAGGGCCGACTGAGTGTTCTGAGAAGGCAACTATAGCTCTCTGCGGGTGTGGTTGTATGGTTTGGTGAGTTTCAGCGCTCGAGGTCACTGGTCACTACTGGAACTAGAAACAAAATGAAAAGGAACAAAACCTCTCCAGCCCAACAGTAAGAATTTTCATTACTTGTGTGTTTGGGGTTAGGAATAGATCGATATTTGCAAGAAATCCAGTAGAAAGAAAGAAAGAGAGAAAGAAAGAAAGAAAGAAAGAAAGAAAGAAAGAAAGAAAGGCAATTGCATCAGAAGACATGCTCAATATCTTGAAAGAGCTGTCTCTATCTAGGCTTAGACATTTCAAAACTCCTGCTATGCGTGAGAGAGAAGCAGGTAGGATTTCCATAAGAGGCCCCAAATGCATATGGCCCTTCAGCCTCCTATAAAAACAGACAAGTGGAGGCTCCTTGTCCAGTACTCTAACAGGATGTGGCTCCGCGGGTAAGGCATTGAGGCTTTAAGAAGTGACTTGGGCTGCTGGAGAGATGGCTCAGAGGTTAAAAGCACTGGCTGCTCTTCCAGAGGCCCTGAGTTCAATTCCCAGCAACCACATGGTGGCTCACGACCATCTATAATGTGATCTGATGCCCTCTTCTGGCCTGCAGGTAGAGAATTGTATACATATTGATAAATAAATAAATCTTAAAAAAAAAAAAAGTGACTTGGGTCTCTCTGTGAAATGAAGTGACAAGTGCCTTCTCTTTCATTAATCCCAATCTTGGCTATTCTTTTGTGGTTATCAAGTCCCATTGTGCTGACATGGAAAACTATCACCCTTTGCTTGTCTCCCTCCACCCAGCCAGCAGGCATCTTTTCAATATATGAGCTCTAGTTTCTCGTAGACATTTTTTTACCTTCCTACTGCTGTTATGACATCAAAACCCTTCTGATTTGATTCTTCTACTCCAATACTTTTTGAAAAGCCAAATAATTTCATTTTTTAAGATTTGTAACTTATCGATGGTAATGAGTTGCTAAAGAAAAGGCCCAGAAAGTGTCCCTGGGCACATAGCATATTTTCATGGTATCTCTACGGGCTGCAGAAAATGCTCTCTTGTTAACCTATACTCCTCTGAGACTGGAGAGCAGAGCAGAGGGCGATCTCAGCACTGCTCACTGCTGGTTTGTTTACTACCCCACTTCCCCAATAGATATCATAATGACGGCATCAGTGTTCAGGAAAACGCAATCTATGAAATGACCTTAGCATAGATGTTCTCCGTGGAATGGAACCAGAATGAATATTCTTGGAGGCTAAATGATCTGAGCTAAATTTCTGATTTCCCCTGTGAAAGGCACAGGAAGACAATAAAATCTGAGGATACGCAACTGCAGGTGATGCTTACCCTGTGGAGTACACCCATCAGCTTCCTAATGTGAGCGGTGCAGAATACATTGCTATGAATATATAACCATTCAGCACATTACTCAGGGAGAAAATGTTTATCATACTCAAAACATTTGCTATCCCAAGAACTAATTAAGTTTACAAACTGTGCTGCGACTAGCAGAAGGCAGTGGATGTACCAATCATATTGTTAATTACGCTTCTGACAAAGGCACTGTAGTCCAGGTATTACATCCATGCCCTGCGACCAAACGTGTCCTTTAAAACTCTGTGATCTCAAGCCTGTGAACAAATGAAGCCAAAATGTGAGCAGAGATGAGTGCAAAATTAAGTTGTTTAGAGGAAAAGACAAAAACGCCCCTAAGTGAATGCTTGATGGAGGTAGTCACCTGTTCTGCTAACGAGTTCTCAGAACAGCACATTAACCTACAGACAGCCTCCAGATAAGAACAGCCATCTAGAATTTTGACACCTCAATAAACGAGTATGAATTAGTGATAATATGGAAAAGAATTCAACTTACAAGACTCAAGTATTAAAAGTGGGTTCAAATTACAAATTGGTTCTTAATACAAAAGCAAAAACATCATACAGGTGGCATCTAGTCACCTTGACTACTAGTTAGGGACACTGGTATCTGGATTTAGAGTCCTGACAATTAATGATACATCACTTCTGGTACCACATCTAGAATTAGCACATAACAACAAATTCTACCTTTTGCACCCATGTTTCTTCATGACCGAATGAAAGTGCCAACATCGGGTATTAAATATCTTCCTTATGAATTACTGGTCAATATTGGTATTGCCAGTGCTCTTGGTGGCCCACCAGAACCTGATGGTAAGACCCACTGCTGAAGTCTTCACAGGCTTTGGCTGCAGGCTATAAAGGAGTCAAGCCAGAACTGAACTCAAAGCTCCCTCCTTAGCGGCTACTGTGCACAGTGCAGGGAGGTGCTGTATAGGCTGCTAAGAAAGAAAAGATATCAATAGTCTGCAGCTGTGGACTGTGCATTTTATAACACCAGTCTGCCACACTGGTGCACCAGAAACACATCTGTTGTCAGGACAACCTATTGCTCTTAGGATTTAGGATTTGAGCCCTGTTCTAAAGTTAGGAATACGTGCCTGGCACCGTAATCCTGGTCAAAAATCCACAGTTGGGAAGATCATAGGCCCGACAGGCCATCTGTTAATTCCACAGTTCTACTAAATGGTCATGTGGTCAAACTGCCTTTTAATTATTTATGCTAATGTGCATCGATTAGTGGTGTGCTCTCAGCCTTAAGAGAGAAGCTTCTATTTACAGGTAATGCAGGTGATGGTAGAGGCTCATGGTGCTCAGGGTGCTAAGAATCCATAACTACTGAGCGCTCAGTCCTAAACTGGACATCCATATTGCACACCCTAAGGCTCAGAAAACATATCAAAAGAAAGGAAAGCACACAGGTACCAGATGATAATGGAGAGGCTACGGAACAAACACTACCTTCTGGATCCGGCTGGGCCATTGCAAGAAAGTCTTACAGAGGGTGGGATGGCCTGCATGAGACTGGGTCTACTAACAGTTGGTCCTAGAAGAGAGGAAGGGGGTGCTAATGAGGTCCTAGCCCTCCCTGGGGAACTTTGGGCTGTTGATAGGTACAAGAGGGAGGGGGTGTCATCATCTTTATTTGTGTAGCCACTAGTGAGTCCGCCAGAGTCCAGGGAACAGGTCCACATTCATGCTCTTGCAGCGGGCCATGGTAAAACCCAGTGTTTTAGTTTAAGCTTAAACAAAGCTTAAAGTCATCAGTGTGCGAAAGGGACTTGTAGGAAAAGAGGAGGGCTGACAGATTGCAGATAGAAGACGGTGGTTGAGAGCAGTCAGCGTGCATTGCATATGCACAGTTGTCAAGAGTAAATTTTAAAAAAATGTAAGGTACAGGAAAGGGGGATAGTTATCTAGTGTCAGATAAAACTGAAAAATAGGCAAGCTATTGGACAGTCAGGAACACCCACCACTGTTTATCCTAAACTTCCTCTGTGGCATGGCTTAAGAAATCTAGGGAGGCACTTGTATAGGTGGAAAACAGGCAATCTGCTACAGGCCATGCAACCATTTACTATTGACACACCTCAATAACACTCAGGAAGTGTAAGAAGTGCTTGTATAAAGTACAATAAAAAATTCATACAATATATGCTAAATCCAAGGCCACAGGCAAAAAGCCCCAAAGGGTGAGAATACCTACAAAATGGTGTTCCTGTGACTGCAAGCTTCCTTTAGAAGATACATATGCAGACTTTGAGGCTAAGCAGGACAGTAAAGAAAATGTCATTACATGACGCAAAAGTATGAACAGCAACAAGGCTGGGCTGGGTGCTGGCACATGCCTGCAATCTCTGCAGTTGGGAGGCTGAGGTGAAAGGCTCAGCAGTAGTTCTTAGCTTCTACAGGAGCCCCATCTCAGAAGAACAAACCAAAAACACTTCCCCACTCCAAGCTTTCAACTTTCTCACAGGAAGAAACAGTAGAATACACTCTGTTGAATCACGGAGGCTATCCTTACTTGAAGGGATCAGCCACACCTCTAATCCTACCTGGAACCTTCCCTAACTGCTCAAATCAGACCTCTCGCCTCCGAAGTCTCTGTCAGCTGCTGTTGGACTTCCAGTCCCAGCTTCCCCTGCGCTGAGTGACCTGGTGATTAGAGGACCCCAGCTGCCTCAGAGCATCTTCCTGCTGAACCTGGAATCTTAATGATTTAAAACATTTCTCGACAACTGAGAAAACAACTACAAATCCTTCTGTAGAGTGGGTTAAAAAACTATTTCATCTCAAATCTGTTGACGCGATTGTTTCTTTCAACACTTCAGTTAATGATTTCTACAGCCCAGAAACATCACACTCAAGAAAAAACTCTGCCCAGAACAAGATTCACTCAGTGACTGGGATCCTATGTGGCTTTCCAAATACGAAGGCCAAAGCTTATGCCTTTATGAATTCTCAATCCAGCACCTGATGGGTTCAAAGGCCCTACATTTTAAGAAAGAAAACTAGAGAAGACAAAGAGCTCAGAACTCAAGCAGCTTGGCTTCTATTTGTTGTATAAATTAAATGTCTGGTCAGCTGTAACTATACCAGACATAGCTGAAGGGCAGAAGGCAGCGAGAACCACTCTTTCTTGCACACCTACTGAACAGCAGACAAACATTAAAGGCACTTTAAAACATGCTAACACACAGTCTTAATCTTTGAAGACAGCGACTGAAGGATGGTCCTTTCCTTATGCATCAGGGTGCTGCATCTTCCTGACTAAAGCTTCTGATCATGGTAATGGCTACCACATCCTTTAGTGAAAATACGTAATCCAAGCATGAGAAACTTACTACAAGTTTCTACTACTGTCCAGCTAACCATTTGACTCGTGTTTCAAGACCAGTTACTGATGCCCCTTGAAACATTTACCATCACTTAGGAAGGTCAGTCTTGAACGGTCAATTCTAATAGATTACTGTAGCAGGCACTGGATGCTGAACACAGCAGAACCTTCGGCAGTCCCAAGACCTGCACTGCCTTTTGTTTCAGCCATGAACTAGCCACATGCTCTCTCAAGTCCATGGCTCATTTCTAGGCAGTGTTTCTGTGCCTCCTGGCGTTCTCCAAGAGGGCCAGGCTAGAGCTAAGAACAAGCTTCCTCTTGAGAAGGGGGCAGAAGGATGTGTGCCCACTTTTCAGACAGCTGCTCATCCAGGCACCCTCACCTATTTCAAAGCCTTTTCCTTATCTTCCAAGAACTTCAGACCTCTTCATCTGCTAATGAATCAAGTTCTAGTTTGTGGAACCAAAGCAAATTGCTTCAGGGAACAGAGGACCATGAGAGACTCACAGGAAGCACTTTTCATAACTCTGCATGGTGACTACACTTTTATTTAAAAGATTAGCCAAGTGGCCAGATCTTAGCAAATATGGCCTCACACTGGACTGAGTCTCCCAGCCTGGCCTCTGTACTCCCTGCTGACCAATTTGGGAATATTATAGGCTTAAGACCTTCTGTCACAGTTGTGATGTTTCTGTTCTCAGTAACACAATACCTGTAGTTACTGAGATGCAGTATCTCAAAATATACAAAATTGAAAACCCGGTTTCTATAAAACCCTATATAATAATAAAATCCCAAAGGTTAACCTTAGCTGTTAAACACAAGCAACTGTCAGCTTTATCTTAAATATAACAAAACAATTGTTTTACTATTTCATTTCAATTTAGTGGTAGCAGAGTGGAAAAGAGTACATAAAAGGGATTTTTTTCATTTCTACATAATAAAAAAAGTCTCTTTGATCAAATAAAAATCCACAGCAAATGCCTCTCCTCCTGGCAAGGTTAAAACTCAGAAAGATAAAGTAAATAAGATAAATGCGCTGAGAACACTCTGATGTTTCCGGAGTAGAAATTAAGGACATCAAACAATTGCAATGAGGAGGAGCTAAGATACTCAAGTGATAAGATGCGCGGCCTGCTGGCTACAGCTTCCGCTGAGAATTGAGAGTTTTGCTTTTGCGGGGGGGGGGGGTGAGTGGGGGGGCAGGTGATTATAATGAGTATCAAGCTTCAGATGGAAAAAGGGCGTCACCTGCATCTCACAGGAATAAGAGCACACAGCCCAGCATTTTAACACATCGGCGTGCGTTGGTAGAAAGGTTGCTTCAGGAGCAGGCAAGGTGTGGGTTTAAGTCTTAGCCCTTCAGCTGCCCCATCACCTTGGCCAAAGTACTTAAACTCTAACTCACTCTTGTGATATAACTGTAGATAGCAATGTCCCTGTGCATAACCACCATAATGAATGGAAATAGACCGCTAATATATAAGCAGGCCATGCTGACAGCTCATAACAGGCATCGCTGAGGAGTATTGTCTTGACACTTCACCTATGCTCTCTGAAGTAACACAGTAAAAAACAAGGAAAAAGAAGGCCGGAGGAGGGGAGAGGGGGGCTACACATCTCAACCTCGGCTGCAACTCCTAACGCCCTGTTCCTTTCACCTCTTTTCCTTTCCAATCAGATACCAGGCCACAAGGATGGGTAACCAAACTAACTGCCTGTGCTCGTGGGGTCAGAGAAATCCCACATGCAGTCAGTTCCAGGAGAACAGTAAGCAGAAACACTACACATACACACACACATACACAAACACACACACTGACTGTATAAGTACCCTATGTACACTTACTTGTATGAAAACTATAAAGCAACTAAGCTTTGACTATCAGCTAGCAGTCTCCTTTACTTCTCCGCTCACTGGACACCTCACAGTGCTGGAGCCTACACGGTCTGCAGAGTCCTCCCACAAACAAGACACATTTGGTATCGCACAACTTGGAGTAGGGAAGTCAGACTGAGATGTGATTATACTAAAGGGTGATCCGTGCTGTGACAGGCAGGTTCACAGGGCTACAAAAGAGCACATCAGGTTTTCTACAGCTCACTTCAGGGCTAAAGGAGGAGAAAGTAAGCGAAGAGGTGCTGACGGCAAGAGCTGTGACCGGAACGGATCTGGATGGAGGGTCAGGACAGCTCAGGAGGCCTCTTGCTGAAACATTCTTTAAGTGATGACTAATAGATTTCTAGCATCCCCAAAGAAAGTGTCTTTGGAGAATTCCTGGAAAGAAGCTGTGTCTGCAGAGACTGCCTGATTGGTTAGAACCACGGTGACATGGAAAAGCTGGAATGGTTCAGGTCTGGAAGCCAGTTACCTTATCTGAGGCTAGCTTTAGCCCCCTGACCAGCCATTCCTTACCCTCCACTGTGGCAGAACTAACGTCCCGTGACTAAAAGATAAAACCATTTGGCACCTATTAACTTAGCAGACCCCTCAGTTTCCAACAGCTCAAAAGCCAAGCATATCATTAGCCTTGGAGGTCCTCGGAAAAGTTCCCCCATCTTGTGTCATCACCTCTCTGCTGTACCCACCAATGTATCTCAAGCATGTCTTGCCTTGATAGTTTCTTTGTTCTGTTAAACTATAAAACTTCATGAGACTGCTCCCATGTTGGAGCATGGAATTTGGGGTGATCTTCATCTGTGTTCCTGGGCCTTGGTCACTTAAATATGGCTCTAGAATAAACCATCTTGTCTTCTCTTTAAGGTGGGAGCTGTGGTTTTAGCTCTGTCAGTACCCAGGCTCCAGTCCCTCAGAGCAGCTGGGTACAGCTAGAGCTGCGTGTTTTCCTGTGTTTGTGACCATTTGAAGCTGAAGTGCCCTTTCCCCTCACATGCAGCCGGCCTTGAAGATTCAAACCACAGGTTACACAAAGGAAGGAGAGGAAGTCACACTACACTATAGAAACTGAGTGCAGAAGACACAAGGCCTTCTGTCTTACCATATATAGGCCACAGGATAGTGACCCTGTTATTAGCAGAACAGTGTATCTGGGGGAGTCGGATGGAACAGCACAAAAAGGACTTCCCATCTCTGCCTTTATGACCACAGAGAAGCAACTTGCTCACTGGGTTAGCATTTTCTCCACTTTAAAAAGGGAAGAAAACAGACTCCAAATGTGCCAACATGTCCGCCTAGCCTGTGCGAGGCCATGGGTTTCATCTCCAGCACCACCAAGAAAAAACACGAAGGGGTTTCGCTTTGTTTTTTAAGGATTATGGGATACTAACTTGACAGCTTACTGACAGGAAGCTAGTCCCTGCTCAAGAGCACCTGTTGAGCAGACACTGCTAGGCAGGCACTGGAGACCAGCTGCTCCTTGGATAGCTACGTTACCATGCCCTCTTACTTCACTTGGCTGCACCACCTTATTTGTTCTTACACCTCCACAGGCTGTGCCCGTGGCTACGCCTCCAGCCTAGTCACCTCACATGATTGGCAAAAGATGCTTCTGTTAAAGGTAGTATGCTTGCATTCATGCAGAAAGCAAACATTTACAGACCCTGGAAGCCTTGACAGCACCCACAAAATCTCATGACAAAGAAGAAAAAAAGGCAGCTGATCTCTGAGTTTGAGGCCAGCCTGGTCTACAGAGGGAGTGCCAGGATTACAGAAATAAACCCTGTCTCAAATTCAAAAACCAAAACAAATAATAATGATGATGATGACTACAAAGATGATAATAATAGCAGGGCCCAGGCGTGGTGGTATGAGCATTTAACCCCAGCACTCAGGAGGCAGAGGCAGGCAGATCTCTGTGAGTTTGAGCTCAGCCTGGTCTACAAAGCAAGTCCAGTATAGCCAAATAATAATAAAAATAATAATAATAATAATAATAATAATAATAATAATAATAATAATAATAATATATAAAATATAATTATTATTATTATTATTTTATTATTGTTATTGCTATTGTTGTTGTTGTTGTTATTATTATTTAAAGGAAGAGTAATGGGCCATACAGGAAGAAAGCTCCTGAGGTCATGAAACAACACCTTGTAAGAAACCCTCTTGCTTTTTTTTGTAATTTTATACCTTTATTTTATTGTATGAATGTTTTGTTTTGCAGGTCTGTTCACCACAAGTGTTCCTGGTCCCTGCATGGGTCAGAATAGGGTATCAGACCCCCTGGATGAGGAGTTACAGGCTGTTGAGATCCACTGTGTAAGTACTGAGAATCGAACCTGGGTCCTTGTAAGACCAGCCTGCATACTTAACCATGGAGCTATCTCTCCAGCCCCCAAGAGTCCCCATTCTAAGTGCAACAGCACAACTTGTGGAATGACAGCAGAAATGTTTTTCTGAAGGCCCAAGAGGTGCTCAGAGCCAGGAGAACGTCATCATCCAAACCAAACAGCGTAATTGCCTGCTAAAGGACGCTCAGTTTTGCAAACCAACGAGCCCAGTTTTGTACTCATCACAAGCCCAACAATGACGATGGCCCTAATCTTTCGGTTACAGCACCTGGTAGGTGTGCTCTTCCCCCTAGGCTCACTTTAGAGCCCCGAGCAGCAGGGAGCAGGTGAAGAGACACAGAAGTGTGCTGATGTAGTGCCAACAACAGCAACGCTTCTGATAGCAGCTGACTGGCCAATGACGCCCACAATGCCAGCCTCTGAGTTCCTGCCTCTGCTAGCCAGTGAGAGCTCTGCTGAGCACAGGCTGACAGCCACAATGAGTCCAAGTAAGAATCTCTAAGGCAAGACCCACAAACCACAGAACTCTGTGAGATAAACACACACAGTTCTGCACACTTAGATTGGGATGGTTTATCATACAGAACCAGACAACACAAGTACCAAGGTACGTGGATCTTAAGTAAAGAACTACCAAGGCAGTCATGTGCCAATCCCTGATGCTTACATAGAAAGTCTTCTCAGGAGCTTCTTCAACTCACCATCTTCTTACCAGAATTCATTCACATATTCACCCAACATTTACTTATCTATATTGACTACCTATACACGTATACATACACACATATATACACACCTACACACACTCACACACACACATATACAATCACACACAAAAAGGAAAACATTAAGCCACATCATAGTGGACCAAAATCCTATTTCCCATGCTCCTCCACAGCATATGGCTGCACTGTGGCAGGAGTCCTACTCAGAACACAAAGAGAGGGAAAACAAATATAAGCATCACTCAGATTAGAAAAGGCAAGACTGTCATTATTCAGATAAAATGTTCTAGAAAGCCCCAAGTTGTCTACCAAAACAAAAAAAAAGGCATGGCTAGAGGACAAGAAGATTGAAAAAAATTACAGTAGGATCAATTTGACAAAATGTGTGTAAAATCTATACACTGGGAACTGTAAGCACTCAAGTAGAAACCTAAAAACCTGAAGATGGAGATGCACAGCAAGGCCACAGGTAAGAAACGGAATATTGTTTACATGACCTTCCTCCTCGAAGTCAACCGTCCAGCCTGCAATCCCTATCACCGGCACAGTAGGCATTTGTGTAAATCATAAGTCGATTCCACAGCTTAAGGATGTATGTGAACCTGAATGAGTAGAGAAGAAAACTCTGAAAGAGAACAAAGGAGAGAGATGTGCACTGCAGCTGTAGACTTCCTAAGCTCCAGCAACGACCACGCTGGGCACTGGTTGAAGGAGAGGCGTGCCGAGCCACCGAACCGCATCTAGAACTGGACCTGCATATGCACTGTGGACTAGGTATTTGTTCTGTTTGCAGTGCTGGGAATTGAATTGGGGGGTGTACCTGCTTGGAAGCATCTTACAGCTGAGTTACAGTTATCTAGTGTTTGATAAACATCCAAGAACAGTTCAGTCATGACACGGCGCTCGAACCCGTAGACATACAAACCGACCATCTGACCCTGATCACGCATGAGAACTACCTTGAAGTAGAGAGGGGCCAGATGCTCCTCCCTACTATAGATGTGCTTTGCTAGATCCTAACACTTGACACCAAGCTTCCTCTTAGTAGATTAGCTCCTTAGCCACATGAGTATTTGAGTTGCTGTGTAAAGCAAATGTAAAACAGATTTTACTTTAAGACTCACAAAGTTCAGCACAGAACTACAAAGCGGAGTAAGCACTGCCCACCCCATAGGTGGTGCTAAATCGCCCTGACACCAGTCAGACCAGCAGACCCACGCAGAAGAGGACTTCCCCTCTGTTGGCTGCTTATCAGCATCCCCTTTGACACTTTTCTTGAGACACCTTTCTACCATGGCATCCAAAACTATCGCACACTGGCACCCTTTAGTCACAGAGAGTACTGTTTAAATGTGTATGCAAGCGGCGACATTCAATAATATCAACAGTTGCTACTGCTCCACCAAGGACATTCTTAGGTGAAACCTGCTTTGTTTTTGAAGCTCAAAGTGTCTGGCAGTGAAAAATTACATTACCACTGCATGCTTTGATGCCACTGCACGGCGTCTGCTAAAGGGACTGAAGTTAAACCTCCAGACGGTATCAGTACAAAACATCAACGCAAAGGAAAAAGCTTGAAAGACATCATCACCTCAGAGAACTCCACTCTGACCCATAGGCCAATGCCCCAAGGGCCTAGGGAACCTCCAGGGCTTCACACCTCGGCCCACACTTCTTACTTTAGAGATCCATTTCTGCAGCTATCAAAGGGCTCCAAAGTAACCTCTGCTGCCCACACCTGATGGGTCCTTGGCATTGCAAACATTACCAAAGCACCCAGCTTTAGTTCAAAATGGATCTCTCCACTCTTCAGCCAACCCAATGCAAGCACACACATGCATGAACATGATTAGAGAAGAGTCCCACCGCCCAAGATTAAAAATTCTAGGATTCTGAGTTCAATGTGTTATCAACGTACAGGTGCACGCATCAGATTCACCTGGCCAGAGAAAAGCTGTCTTCACACTGGACCGGCCTCCATCCCTCTCCTGACACCCAACTCTTATCTTCTTCCTTTAATTATTGTTTTAAGAATTTGAAAATGGTCTTATAAATCCTATTATGGGAGGAAGCCTCAGAAAAAAAGAAAAATTTTCTTAAATCTAGAAAGAAATCCCCCTCCTCTGGGGGCGGGGTTGGGGGGTGGGGGAATGGGGAGGGCGGAGGAGGAAGGAGCTGTTAAACATCACTCCACATTGGAAATCCACACTTCTCTGTACTATTTAGTGAAGCAGACACGTAGAGGTCAGCTTAGAAACTAATTTTGCATGAGTACTTATAAGAACCGGATCTCTTTATGGCTCCCAGTGGTATTTCACAGAACTGACGAGTGGCAGATTGCTGCTACACATCCAGTGTCAACTCCAAAGCTCACGTGACTCACACATTAGGAGTGTTCATAGAAATGACTGACTGAGAACACGGCTTTCAACCTTTCTGTAACAGTAGGAGACAATGTTTTAAGCTTCAAGAGCCATGTGGCTTCCGCAGAGGACAGCTACAATGGGTACACCGATGTCTCTAGTCCAATAAAACTTTATTAGTGGCCGCTGTAATTGAATTCCATGTAATTCTGAATGTCAAGTAATATTTTTAAGGCAGACATGGTGACACATGTCTACAGTTCCGGCACTTAAGGGAGCAGAAGCAGGAGGAGTTTCAGGACAGCCTGCACTATTTAGCCACATTAACCAACTGGGTTAATTGACACTTACAGAACCCCCACCCCCACCCCCACCCCCACCCCCACCCCAAAGCAACACATACAGCTTTCGGCTTTCGAAGCATCAAGGGCAGTCAGTGAAGCAAAGCTTGTCTGAGCTGTGCAGCCATCCTGGGCAGACTCAGAACACTGAGCTCACACAGAGGACAGTCTTTGATGGCACTGGAACTAAACTACAAGAATGTGATGGATCAAAGGACATTCTTTAAACTCAGAAAAAGTTAAAAGCTATACTTACAAGTAATCATTGGTCAAAAAGGAAATTACAGAATATTTTAAATTTTAAAATGAACAAAACAAAATTTATAGTAGGCAGCCACAGAGGGAAATTTTGCTTTTCTATTTTTATTAGAAATGTCTCAAAGCCACAATCTAAGACTCACCTAAAGAAACCAAGAGAAAACAAAAGTAAACCCTGATCAAGAAAAAGCCTGTCAATTAAGATTAAATTTCAGTAAAACCTAAAACCAGCCCAAGAAGACAAAAAGCTATTCTTTGAATTGTTCACATTCTAGGATAACAGAAAGGGCAAGAAGGGGGGAGGGGAGGAGGGCAAGAAAAAGAAGAAAAGGGAAGGCAGGGGAAGAGATCAGAGGAACAGAATGTACATTATCAAGAGTGAGAGGGCGGCACTCCAGACTGCAGACCCCAAGACATGACAAGGACAGTAAAGAAAAGCCAGGGACACTATGTATGTAAATTCAACAACTTAGAAGAAATCAAACAACCAGCTTGAAAAACAAAAACCACTACCCCAGATCACTGTGGAATAAACCAAAGAGTGCTTAGCTGACTTGCAGACACCTCATCTGCTAAACAACCCAGATAGCTTTACTTTTAAAAATTCTACACACACAGTTAAGAAATAACATTTCAATAAAACAAACACCTTCAATGTGGACCACATTTTGGGGGGAATCTTGACTACTCTCACCACCTGTCTGAACCACTAAGTTTGGGGGCTTGGAAGCACTGTTCCTGGGCCACACTCCTTTCATGAATTCCAGACCCCAGAGTCAAATCATAGCAACATGTCTGTAACACCTTCTGTGCTCAAGGTTTACAGCCACAGTCTTATTTAATCTTTACAGCTAGAAAAATGAGCTAGATTGGCCTTGATTTCCTCGCTTCCAGCTGCAGACACAAAGCCTTGGCTTCCTTCTCTCTCAGCAAAAAGCTCAAATGCTTTGCTTTCTCCAGGTATAATAGCGCACTGCTGGTATTTGGAGTAGGGGGAGACACATGATCTAGAACAAGAAAATGTTAAACTCTGCACCTATAACTTAGGTTCATAATAATAGCATTCCATCTCTGTAAGAAAAGACATTTACATCTCTGACCCGGAAGAGAAACAAATGGAGCCGGAGCCTGAGCCTGCGTCTGACTTTTGCTGTTTTCATTTTGGCCTAAATGTTCCACGAGCCAGTGGAACCAGGAGAGGACTGGCCTAAGCACAGACTACAGGAAGCACCAGCTAAAGTGGACAGGAAAACAGCAGGAGGAAGCAAACTTTAAGGTTCAGGGAGGATTGAGGGAGTGTGTGACCAGACCGACTGCACTGAGGCCTTCAACACCAGTGCCTATGATGCAAAGGACGGAGCAGTGAGTGCACAGTCTGGAAATCCAGGGTATGCCAGTGTCAGCCTGCCAAGCTGAAACCCTGCATCTGGCCAGCACTATGAAAGACACAAATCCTCTTGGGCATCAAGCTGAGCAAGGGAGATAAGACATATAAAGAAAGCCATGGGGAGGATCTGGACAGAATTACCAAAGGGAAGAAGGCCTCTAAACATGCTACTGGCTAGACTGTAATGGTTTTAAAACAGTCATCATAGCCACACTGCAGCGGCTATGCTGCAGTGGGATGCTGCCTGCCTTCAGCATCTCAAGCTTTTCCTTCAGCATCAGCTATGAAGAGGAGTTAGCTATGTGCTCAAGCTACAATATTCAAGACACAACCCCTTTTCACCTTACTTACACTGCCACATAGAAAGTGTTTACAGCCTCAACTTCAACACTGGCTCTTTCCGGTTTGATAATAACCCGACTCCAATCAAATACAGTATTCACTACCGATACATATTAACACTGTCATTATACATTAATGCTATAGACTCCATACAGTAGACTCCATATATGATCTATTATATATGTTAATAAGTGCTGCTTCCTCAGTTTGTCCTTTTTCAAAGCATCTCCACTGTGAAGGATGTCATAAGTTTTCTCAAGGATGTCTGGAACAAGGCTGAGCTTTGCCATCCGTGGGTTTCTCTAATCCCTGGATGCTGAAGCCAAACACTAATACAGATAGATAATGGCATAAATTAAACCCCACTAAAAAGCATTTTTCCTAGTACGATAAATCTGGAGTAGGCGTCTCTAAACTACTCTGCCAAGCAGTAAGAACTACTCACAATTACAAAGCTATCTTAACAGCTCATTAACTGAAAGAAACATGGCTCCTCTTGCAGCCAGCCATGTCTACCTGATAAAGCTACTTGCTTCATAATTTGGCAAGAATTAAATGATCTATAGCAATGTATTTGCCCTTTTATATTCTGTCTCTGAGGCCAGGGTGCTGATAATATCCCTGTGAGCAAAGAAAAACTAGCATTGAAAAGTGTGCAAGTAACATCAGAAAGTCAGAGATGGCACAGACAGACAGACAGACAGACAGACAGATAGGTGGGTAGAGAGAGAAAGAGGAGGAGAGGTGGGTATTGCACAGCACTGGCCACATTGTGTAGTTTCCCTATATACGCCCAGGCAGACTACTTTTCCTAAGGCCAGGTACTATACTTTAGTGACACTTATGGTCCTGGCGATCAACATTAACACATCAACAGTAGTGAACTAATAACAGGAACAGATAACATTTATTGAATGTTGCTGCCTGTCGAGTAATAATGTTTTACACGTGTTAGCATATTTCTTCCTCACCCAGAGTCCTCTAAGGTGGCTACTTTTACTATAGCCATGGCTTGAACCAAATAAAGAAATGTAGGGCAAGGGAGTTAACTTGCCCCAGGACACTCAGCCAAGAAGCAGGACGATGAGACAGCCTAAGCTTCAGATCCCATGCTAGTCACTCTGCAGCACCATCTTCCAAAGCCAGGGCACATTGCCAAGTGACACCAAACACAATGGAGTCCTCCACTTACACTCTACAATACCCCTGTTAGTGTTCTGAACCCAGAAACAGTCTCTGGGTCAGGAGAGAATGAGATGGTCCTGACTGTGCTCAAACATCAAGCCCTTGGAGGTGTGAGAGGCCCCTGAAGGGTGCTTAGCTGATGGGCAGCAGGAAAGCTGACTAGCAGAGACAGGCCAGAAGCAGGATGCTTTCATACCAAGGGGCATTGGTTACGAGAAAGGAAAGAACCATGGGATGGAGTGCAGGACCCTCTTCCATGTGATTTAGACCATCAAGTCCCAAAGGCTAATCGGCGACCAAGGTCCCAAGACACAGAGAATGACACATTCTCCACACCACAGCTGCCCTGACAACAGCCAACGCTATCACAACCAGAGGGCAATTACATACTGCCACAGGAGCTGCAAACCACAACAGACAACGGCATTGAAAGCATTTCACTGCTGTCCACTGGCTTCAGAGTCTGGGGCTGCACAAGAATGCAACTACAATAATTATTGGTTTAAGAAGGTATTTGTGGTCAGGCCTGACCATTGTACCATGTGTTTGATGTGGAGCAAGAGTTCATAAATTAGCAAGTTCCAAACACGGGCCAGGACCAGAGTGTTGAATTAGCACACACAGCACTGCACAGAGAGAACATACCAGGGTTTACCTTCTTTCCGTGCTAAGAAGGTAGAGGCAGAGGAAGGAGACCGGTTGTCTAAAAACACTGTGGAAGGAGGGGAAAGCCCCAGCATGACTAAGCATAAGAACAAGACTGGACAGGTGTGCCATGCACAGAGCTAAGTAAGCACTAGCTGCCGCCAGCTCTGGGAGTTTATCCAGGATGTTATAGGCCAAGCACATTTTACCTACTTTAAAACGCACATGCTTGTGCTTCTTCGATGTTTTTTTCTATATAATTACCATGTTGGGCACTCTGAGTTTCTCTCTCTAGAGTTCCCTGAGCTTTATGGAATTGTTTCAAGCAATAACGTTGACTATGCTGAAATAAGATGCACAGAACAGCAAAAAGAACACAGGTCTTCCATTCCAGAAGCAACCTGCTTTTCACTTAGGCTAAAACCTAAATGTCTCAGAGGCTCAGTGGTAGTACATGTAAGGCGGGGGTGCTGGTACCCATCTGCAGGAGGCTGTTGCAAACATTAGCCGAAGTGATGATATGGAGAACAGACTCAGTTGTACAGAGGGTCGGTGGGAGCTACCACTGACACTGTCATGTTTTCCTTCTGATTATGGACTAGCTCGAGCTAATTACTTGAAACTAGACAAGAAGCCCTCACTCAGCACTATAAACTGAAGACCGCTTTCTCCTGAAGTTCGGCTTTACCGATAGCTGGCGCAATCCAAGTAACACTGCCTTTACCATTTCTGCAGCTATCATCTCTGAACAACCTTTACCTTTTTTTTCCCCCCTGGTTCTAGTTTTCTATCTTAGTCACCCAACTATTTGGGAAGCCAGACAGCTTTGAAAACAAATGGGCCCAAATCAGAGTCTTGTCCCATCACTGCACTTGGCAACCTTGTTCAGCCTGCCTTTCTGAGAGTCTCATTGAAGATAAAGACAATGGTTTCCACTTCGCGGACTGCAGAGCATCAGGATTAGAAGGAACTACTTTAGGAGAAAACAGAAGTAGTAATTAAGAAACAGCACAATAATAAACTTAATAAAGTAGGTTCGACAAACAGTGGATGAGACGCAGAGTGGGAGAAAAAAAAGGAACAAGGGTGGGGGGGACTTACCGAGTCAGTTAGCTCCCTGGGCATTCTTCTGATATGCTATACCAAACCTTTGGCAATCGCCCTGGCAGATGTTCTGAGTATTATACAAATAAGGCCTCGCTGTGAAGTGGAAAGGAGGAGAAATCAACTCCTTAACACCCTTCCCTCTCACTTTACTGTAATTATTTGAAAGGAAGCAAGTGAATCAGCCTGCCTTCCACCTACACTGTATTCAGTTCCACACCAGCCATGAGACCTTAGGTCAGTCCCACCTCCACCACGAGAGCCTCTTTTCCCACAGGTAATATGGAATTTACCTCCATCTCAGAAGATGGTTCTGGGGTTTGGGAGAATGCAGCCTGTCAATCTCCCGGCACAGCCTGATGCTTAGCAGGAATTCAAGCTGTAAAAGCCCAGATTTAGCCATCACAGGTGTGAGCTAGAACAAGCACAAAGGCCTCAAAAATGGAGACACAGAGCAGAGATGACGGCCTCATGGAAGGATCTGCAAGCCCACCCCATGCCCAGTTTTCAGAGGTCAGAAGAGGAAAGCCAGATTCTCTACAGCGCATCCAACCTACTCGAGGGCATTCGCAGCAATTTCAGGCCAGGACTGTGAGGTAATGAAGCCACTGTATTTGTAACAACTTGTCACAACAACCACAGAAAAGAAACACACTATCAGTTTCTTCAGACTCATTTTAAGTAGATCTTAAAGCTCAGAATCTGAAAACTGAAAAAGAAAATAATGTTGCTTCCTCTATACAGTCATACCGCTCATTAATATAAATCAATTAAGGACGTCAGTTTTACTGAACTACAGTGAATGAGTGATGTTAACCGTGAGGACTCCAGGCTTTGTTCATAAAGAACTCAGGATGTTAAACTACACAAACACTCAGTAACACTGAGCAAGGGGGCTAAGTTAAAATGCCAAGAAACCAAGCAGAGAAATACCCCGGGTCTGAGGAAGAGCCAACTCAAATGAGGGCACGCTAAGCAAGACTCTGCAAGTGCCTAGCCTGCCTCGCCTGCCTCACCCCCTCCCCCACCCCGCGAGCTTGGGCCACCTTCAAGCACACTGCAGTAGGTTCCGCTGTGTCCTGGATTTGGTTTGTCCTTTAAACTTCATGCTGTGAATGCTCAGTCCTTAGTGATGCAACTCCCTCAAGGTAAATGGGTCCTAGAAGAGCCATCCCATGCATGAAATGATGTTGCCCCACTAGAGAGGTTTAGGTCTAGGCTAGCTCTTTAAGAATGTGCAGATTTCTGGCTCCTTTTCTATGCGGTGGGTTTCCCTTCCACTTCTCTGCCACACTGATGCAGCCAAGAGATCCACATCACCTCAGGAGGCCATGCTGGCAGAATGATCCAACCACCAGAGTCATGAACCATATAAACCTTTGTATAAGTGAACTGGCTTCAAGTAGTTTATTACAGCAATACCAAAGGAACCGAGGCAGGTTTCAAGCTAATGCAAGATTTGAAATCTGTTATAAACATTTAAAAAAGAGAAGCCATACTATTCTTCTTTGTAGACCTATGGACTATCAGTTGACACTAATATTTTCTCTTCATGTAAGAAGGCCAAATCAACTTGATTGCAAAGGTTTATTGTTGACATTTTCAAACAGATCAAAAAACATTCTAAAAAGAGCCTCCTACGGGTCACTGGAATAGACATACTTTTACTAAAGTGCATTAAGTGAGTTATGAAACTGCCATAGCTAGTGTCCTCACTTCACTAATTCACTAGGAAGTAACAGTTCACTTAGGCAAAAGAATTACCCACTTCACTCAAGTCCATAGAGTATAACAAGGGTCCCTGTCTTCTCCTTAGCCAAGGCTATATCAATCAACTCCTGTCTTTACCAATACATCTGAGCCAGAGGGACAATTAATGGAGCTTCTGTACAAAAAACACAATAAATAAGTAGATAGATAAATAATAAATTAATAAATAAATAGATATTGTCCACAAAAAGATCTTTCCTCCTCTAGCTCTCTTTTTGAGCAGCTCTTGTCATGTGGCTTCTTCTTACAGTAAGAAAGCTCTAAAATACTACGCAGTGTGGATCAGGCCACTGCCTCCCTCAAGAGAGCAAACCAGACCAGAGTGAGAACCCAGAAGAGAGACAGCAGGGAAGAAGGTGCTACATGTGCTTTCTACTGAGCCCTAAGCACTAAGAAGAAGAGCTGGCCATTAATCTCTTGTGGTTCCTGTGTCAGAGGTCTGTGGCTTCCTCCGGGAGTCAAGCAGGCCCCAGGCAGGCAGAAGGATTCACATTCAAGTTTCTCAAGATCTCAGCCTAAGCATTCTCAGTCAGTGTACTCACATGCATTAAGAGCACCCACAAACCAAGTGCATATTGCATGGTGCCTACCACTAAATGTAAAGTCAACTGCCATGGCGTGAGCCAACCCAAAGTCAGAGACGAAGAGAAGCTACAGGGGCTGCTGAGTCTTCTAGGGGGTGAGCCTGTGCTTTCCCCTGACCCCCTACCCCCCCCCCCCCCCCGGGCTCTGGTCCACTTTAGCAGCTGGAGTTCCAGGGTGTCACGATCAGGATCAGCAGCAGCAGCAGAGGTTAAGATCCCATCTGAAAAGCAGCTGCCTGTAAGTGTAACTCAGCTCATACACTCTTTATGAAGGTAGGAAAAGGTGACAAGAGAGGCTTGCCCTTCGGCCAGCCCTCTCCTGTCCCGGTGCCGCCTCAAGCATCAGGCTTCACAAGCCTGATGTAGCCATCCGAGAGGTGACACCTCTCCTTAAAGCCAGTTGCTGGACACTCAAAAGGAAAACAATCTACTGCCCTCCCTAACCAACACAAGCTGAAGGAAGGAATCGTAAGTGACAACCCTGAAACCTCCTACTTCTCTGCTCTGCCAACAGCTGTGCTGCTCTGAGGGCCCAACACAGCACAAAAGAGCCACATTCCTTACATAGAAGGGGCTTAGGTTTTCCTGGGAGTAGGAACTCCAAAAATCCATTGAGACTGACACAGTGGGATCAGTACAAAGCACTGTTAAAGAAGAGGGACCACTCTGGGCACTAGGAACACAGATGAATAAGGCATGAGTCCGTTCTGCTACATAGCAGACACAGAGCCTGGCCTGTAGCCTTCAGGGAGGCCACGTTTTGACACTAGGGAAAAGCCTTCATCATCCAGACTCAGCAGTGCCCAGGATGTCCCTGCTCCCCATCGGGGTCACTCTGGAGTCCCTCTTCCCACCCCTGACTAGAATACTGCGCCGCGTGCGCCTAAGCTGGGCCGCAGTATCCAGGCTGTCTTTATGATAGCACTTACCACCCTACAATATAAATGTCTTTTAATTTGGCTGCTTCCCCACTGTGTTGGAAACTCTTTAAGCACGGATAACATATTAGCCAGCTCCATGTTCCAGCACTTAGCCCAGCCTAGCTACGCTTCCAATACAGAAGGACGGAAGCTATCCCTAGCCTGAGGAGACTGGGGAGGGAAAACACATGCCCTGCCTGCCTGCTAGTGGTGCCCCTGAGAGGAAGGCTATGGTTTTCGCAGTGCAAAGTCATGCTTCATCTTCATTTAGCTCCCCAACTCTACACTGGTAGTCACCCTGTGTGCTACCCAAACAAGTCAGCCAAGAATTCTTAGGCTGTCTTCTAAGTACCTCAAAAAAAGCACCCAAGAGCCATAATCTCTGGGCCTAGTACTCTGTGCTGAACTCCCTGAAGGAAGGCAACAGAAGCATGTGTGCTGCTAGCTCACCAGACTTGGGAAAAGGAAGGTTGACTAAATTTTAAGGACTTAACGATATATTTATTAGCACTTCACACACGATTGCACAAGAGCATTTGGGGACTAAGACACTGAAGTCATCTGCGGTACTTATCACCAAGAGAGTGCAGAGCTTAACTTATAAAGGCTGAGAAAAGGACAAAACTATAGAACTGAACCATCCAAAACACAACTTAGGAATGGGTAAATTACACCTCTTAATTCTAATCTTTGTATTCTTCTATGTCACTGGAGACTGAAAATACTGAGCAAGGCTTTGGCCTGGTGGTGCATGCCTGGTAACTTCAGGACTGGGAGACTGAGGCAGAAAGACTGAATTCTAGATCTGTGTGAGATGCTTAGTGACCTGATACCAGCCTGGGCTGCACAGACGGAACACTTGGAACTCTGAATCTCTATTGGTTCTGATTAGCATTTTGCTAAATGACGGGCATTAGGTCAAAAAGCCAAGAAAGTCTTTTCCCAGTGTGTGATGCAGACACTGCATCTGGGGATGCAGAGACATTGAAGAATAAAGCCTCAGGCTTTTCATGTAAAAACAAAGAAAAGCAGTAAACAGTTGCTAACTGAACGGGAACCTCAGAAAGCATAAGGTGCCTCCAAGGGCAGCAGCCCTGTGGAGGGCAGCAGTGTGCTAAGTTCACCCCACCACACAGTGGCCCTGGGGGGAACTGTGCACCAATCCGAAGACAGGGCTGAGGTCACTTCCTGCTGCTGCCAACAAGCCAGAAGGCCTGCTGGTGGATGGAAGATCTACCTGCTCAGCCATGCTCCAAACTCACTTTAGATATCTAGGAATAACAATAGATACTAAAATTAAATAAGGAGACCATTTAGAAAAGCCTAGTTTGTTCCAGAGCCACTGGAGATGTCTTATGTGGGGGCAATCACATTTCCATGTCAAAATACTGCTGTGTGCTGTGGCCAACGGGGCTCCACTTCATTGTCAAACACTACTCCAATGCAGACAGTATGTTTCAAGAGGTGACCATTCCTGGTGGCATACCTTCCTCTGAGAACAAGGTCACTCCAGATAAAACCCTCTTGTCACTGCTCTCAAAAAGTCCCTTTATAAATACATTAAAGTAATACATTACATCAAGACAAATGTGAGGGGGGAAAAATATCTATCCTGCAACAAGAAGAAAAGTATAATCCTGAGATTGTTTTTCACCCAATTGACTGGTACTAAATCTTGCCTCTCTGCTGAGCCTGCAAGAGTCATCAAAGGCCAGGGGAGGGAGGAGCCAGGGGCCATACCCCACAGTGCAGTCTGTCTTTAGCCAGCCTTTACTAAGGAAGTGGCAGGCTGGAAAGATGGCTCCATTTGTGTTTGTCATGTAAGCAAGAGGAACACAAGCCAAGAGCCAGCTGCAGCAGCACATGCAGCACCCTAGCAGTGGATAAGCAGACAACCAGAACCTGAAACAGAACCATGGGACTTGTCGGTTTAGCTGAATCAGCAAAGTCCAGCTTCAGTGGATGCTCCTGTCTGAAAATATACAGCAGAGCACAACTGAGAAGGACATCTATCTGATTTAGACCCCTGGCCTCTGCATGTGTGTAGTGTGCGTGTGCATGCACGCATGCACACATGCACACATACCCTCTCTACCCCACTCACAGAAGGCAACTCTCTTATTGTGCCACAAAAACTTACTCTCCTAACTTTACAAAACTATTTCTCCAATATAATAATACATTAAAAAGGGCTTAAAAGACTCTCATATTGCAAGCACATTGGCAAATTGTACGACATTGGAAAGATCTACATGAGAGAAAAATGTGGTCCGCAGTTGATGTAGCTCACAATTATCCTTTGTTAGTTCAGACAAGCACTGTCTACTGTGTCTCTCCTGGGGGTGACAGCAAAACTTATACCAAATCTTGTATTTAACCTTTAACATGAGATGAGTACGGGGTGGGCTGACCCCGTGGCACACAGCTTGTTTTTCTAAAGCCTGATCGCAATACACATGCTTGCACTAATTTATATACTGTCCACTGTGCCCTCTGCTCTCCCTATACTAATGGGAATCTAATAGAAGGCAAACCTCAAAAACATCTAGCCTTTGGTTATGGCACAAAAACAAAACAAAACAAAAAACAAAAACCTGAGTTTAGCGTGAAGACAAATACAGACACAATTACAGACTTGCCTCAGACCTCTGTGTGCCAGACTGCTGAGGAAGGGGTCTGACAGCAGTGTTATTACAGCAGCCCAGACCCTGGTTTACATGAGCATTCCACGCTGAAAGAAACCAGGACACAGCATAAGACAGGGCTGGCACAAGATGCTGCCCCAAATACCCAAATCCACAGACGCTCAATCCCCGGTGTAAAACAGTGTGATGATTGCTTACATTAAGCTGTTCGTATCCTCTCTGTTCACTAAATCATCTCTACAATATGTATTAGTACCCAATACTATGTAATTGTGTATGACTCACATAACAAAAAATATATACATGTCTAATAATGATTCTATATTTTCAAATGTTTCTGATATATCCTTGGTTAAAAACACTGATGTGGGACCCATGGATATATAACAAACCAGCTCTCTTCCCAAATGAAAATTCCTTCAAAAGGACCAAGGGGACAGGGCAAAGGGCTCCTAGTAACCACATGAGGGACAAATGTGAGCATCAGTTTCTACAGTAAAGGCTCATAACTCATTGATTAAAACAATCCATGAATGCACAAGATAAACGAGATAAAGTGAACAGAGGGAGGTAAGGAAAAGGAGTATGGACAGAGAGAAGGCAAAAGAAATGTCCCGTCCCGAGGAACGCCAGCTGATAAATGTAGCTCGAGCAGTAGTTAGAAAAGTGCCATGTTATAAACACCACGCCCACAGCCATGCATCAGGTAGGAAGTATGAATGGTGCCAAAGTCTGTGAGGGACAGTTTGACAAAAACGGAATATTTAGCCTTAAAGTTATCTTCTCAGTAAAACACCAAGTAGTTATAAAAGAAGACAGTTTATTTGGGGGGAGGTGCCAGCATAACTACCACAGGTCACCAAATTGATCACCAGTGCCTTGAAGCTTCTGGCATCATGTGTCCTCATACACAGAGGACACACTGTCTCCTCCGCAACAGTGCAAAAGAATGGGACAGCCCAAACTTAATGATGCTATCCCAGTAACACTGGCATGGCCACAGAGGTCGGGGAAGGCAGAGGGCTGGTGACACTAAAACACTGGGAACGTGGCAGCTGGATGCAACATGTGCACCGGATCTGGACCCCTCAATGGCAGAAATGGAACAAATGGCAAAGACAGGTATGGAATTGAGTGAGAGGCTAGCATCATATGTGAACTTGTACAGTGCTGCAAGAGCAGGCCCTTCCTGTTAGAGGAATACGCAGAGATGTTAAACAATCAGAGCCAAGGCCGAGTAACACACACGCATCTCGCCATCAGGAGAGTCGTGAACGTACAGTGAGGACACAGGAAGAAATGACAGTAAATTTTAGTTAACGCAGTGAAGCCACACAGGTGGTGTAAAGGAGTCTTAGCACTATCCTTTTAATATAAATATAATATAAATATTGAAATAATATAAAAATAAGCATAAAATAAAGCTTATATACGCTTTAAATTATTTCAAAATAAATCTTTAATGCCAAGGGGGAAGAAGTATATTGAATATTAGAGGAAGAGGAGACAGATAAATAGCTACAAGGTAGCATCAAAGGAGCACGAAGATGTGGGGAAACAGAGAAGTCAGAGACGTTACATGCAATGCGCTGGCACCAAGTCACTGACCGTACAGTTCTCAGCATCTAGCTCAAAAAGCTACCTGGTCCTGAAAAATGCAGAGAAAGCATCCTAACCCTGTGAGTTCTACCACAGCACATAACCCTCTCTGTGAACAGTCTTTAGCATGTTTCCCTCCCAGACAGGGTCCTGACCATCCAATAAGATACAGTGTGAGGGAGAAAAAGGAGGCTGGAGAAGCCAGCTCTGGGGTTAGGAGCTCTTGCTCCTCCTGCTAAGGCCACAGATCTGTTCCCAGCACTCACAGGGCAACTCACAAGCCAGCTTCAAGAGATCTGATGCCCTCATATGGACTCTCCAGGCATGCATGCAAACACACACACACACACACACACACACACACACACACACGAAATAATAATATCTTTAAAAGGATTGATTGATATATTAACAACAATAATGAAGGCGAGGGCAAGGATGACGACAGCAGCAGCCATTTTTGCTCTATGCTCTCTACACACCCAGTGTGCCACAGCGACTCCTCGTGGCACCACACTGACACACCACACACACACACTCCAGAGCACAGGTATGTGTTTATTCATCATTTTCCAGACAGAAAACTGAGGCTAAGAAGAATTAGTGCAGCCACAAAGGCAGAGCTAAGACATGATCCCACATTTGCTGACACAAGACTATCCTGTTCTGCATAATAGTCCAAGTTTTACCGGGGGATCATTTCCGCTAACTGTGGCTTACGAGCAGCCTAGAGCTAAGACAAAGGTTTTTTCTAAGTGGTTAACTTCTGTTTATGCTCCCTGGGCACAAATGGACTTTGAAAACAAGAGACAAAGAAATGAGGGCAGTAAGAAAGTCCAGGCCCTCCCCACAGAAAGCAGGGAATCAACTTTGCACTGGTCAACTTAGGCAAGGGCTGGGGAGTGATATAAAAGGTAGCTCATGGGGACCAAAGAAGACCAGGTGAAGACCCCACATTAGATACCACTGTCCCTTCATCTCAGTGACAACAAATGAGCTAAACACAGAGACAATACTGTCCCGGCTCAACTTAGCAGTGTTAAATATTCACAATTCAACTTAGTTGTTCCAAGTGCTCCAATACATACTACTTCCAGCAATGAAAACAAACTTTTGGAATTCTTAACAGTCTCTAGATACCGTGACCCAGTATTCAGTCCTGTTAAAAAATCACTTTAAAAGAGAGCTGTGTTTGTTTTCAAATCCCTTTGAGCCCACCCCTGACGGGCCCTCGAACTCACCATTCAATTCAATAGCAACAAAGGCAAGAAGAGGTAGAAAACCCCACAGCCACTCATGAGTCTTTTCTTTCCGTCACTTGCTTACACACTGTCATAGTGACATGCCAACTAATTGTGAAAACTGTAATTCCCCTTCCATGAGAGTGTAACAGCCCCTTGCCACAAGGCAGACCATCCTGGTATCTCTTTATAAAGTGTCCACCCTAGTGTTTCTACAGTCTTTCAATGGGTCACAGAGCCCTCTCTAAGTTAGTCTCATGGCTCACTCAGATGACCCTGTGACCACTCTTACTTTATCTGTAGAATGAGATGGACAAAACCAACTATACTCAGTAGTACCAAGACTAAAAGAAATGTGGGAAAAGCACACTAGCAATGGAGCACTGCACCTCTTAGGAACCCAGAAACACTAGCAACTAGACAAAAACACTCCACTGTACCCTGAAATGTTGCCCAGGAAATAACCCAAATCTGGAAAAAAAATAGTATCAATGCATGAAAACCCAGAGAAAGACAAGTTTGTACATCAACAGTCATTTCAGTTCAAAAGTTAGAACAGGTGGAAGAAGGATCTGCAGCTAGGTGGAGCGCCATCTAGTGGAAGAAATGCATATCACAGCCGTATATTATGTACAGAACACCAGGAAAAGGAGAGTGAAAATTGCCCCTTTTAATTTCTCAATGGGACCTCAAACCAACACTGACCCCAAGTGTAGGATTTATGCTGAAAGGAGAGACAAAAAGGTTGCTCTCTCACAACTACACACTTTGCCATACAAAGGAAGAGCATCAGTAATATGCCAAAACACCTTTAAAATCCTGAAAATAGCAGCAGGGGCTCCTTGGTAGAAACCATGGAAATTTACAACCTCTCACCTCAGAGCAAGCTCTCTTGTGCTGAGGAAGCAGTGCCCACACATGCCCTAAGCTGTGGTCATAAAAATGTTTATGCAACTTCATTTGTTAAATTAGGCTTTGGCACTCCAGGAGGCAGAGGCAGGTGGCTCTCTATGAATTCGAGACAAGCCTGGTATAGAAAGTTAGCCTAGGACAGCCAGGGTTACAAAGAAAAACCTTGTTTCGAGAAAAACAAAACCAACACAGAACAGAACAAAATTTAGGCTTCCGGTGTTTTGCCTGGACTAGCATAATGAAACCTACCCTTGCTGCTGATTCTGGTGGGGATGTAAGTAGCTTCCTAAGCCAGGACTTTCTCTTTTCGGTGCTGTGTCCAGGGCTGGAACACTAAAAACACTCTCATAACATTGCTGTAGGCAGCAGGGCTAAAATCAGTGTGTAATCACTGGACTCATATACCTGTCTTGGGCCAGTCTACAAAAACAACAGGAAATAATATAGGCCCACTGTATTCTGCACTATACATGTGTAACACAGCAACCATACACACATGGGGTCCTCAAGTTGCAGATGAACAAACTGAGGGTGTGACAAACTAGGCAATTGGGCAATCCTGAAGGGTGTCACCTTCCATAATCACAGGATTCTTTCTGCACAGTTTGCTCCTAGTTAGGTGTGGCCATTTCCTATGTAAAAATGGCCCCCACCGGTCTCCACACTGGCAGCAAGCAGTCTACCCGCTGTACTGCATAGACTATCTTCTGCTCAGCAGATCCCCTGTGGAAAGCTTTGCACTTAATTTAAGGAACTGAAGTTAGCACAGTCACACTGCTGTACCCAAACTACCTGAGGCTCCAAGTGCAACGCAAGCAACCTTCATACCATCTCACCTGCTTTACCTTGGTTTCTCCCCCTCCCTCCCTCCCTCCCTCCCTCCTTCCTTCCCTCCCTCCTTCTCTCTCTCTCTCTCTCTCTCTCTCTCTCTCTCTCTCTCTCTCTCTCTCTCTCTCTCCTTTCCCCCCCCCTCTCTCTCTCTCTCATGGAACTATGATCTTGTGTGTTAACATTCTTTTTCGTTTTCCTTTTTGAGCCAGGCTTGAAAGGATGGGGACTTTCCCTAGACCACAGACTGAGTAAGAATCTAAGACATTCTGAACCAGTTGATCCGCTGGCAGACCAAGAACTAAAAGCAAAGAGCTCTCCAGTTCCACAGGAGTTCTTCCACACAGCAGGCCCTGAGAGAAGACTTCGCTCACACGCTCTCTATGCCATGCTGGCCTGCTTCCTCCAACTCCCGACATGCAAGCCTAAGCCAACCTCCTCGCCTTGAACACCCAACAAAAGCTCAACAGTGTGGCTGGAGAGCCCAGAACACAGTGGGCGGCCTTTCTTTTAGAGTACATTTTCAGACACCTCTTTTAAAAATTCATCATCACCAACGGAAGTTCCTAATGGGCTTCTACCATAATCAAACTTTTATTTAAAAACAACACTGAATAACAGGCTTTTATATCCTTTCTTAAAGTATCCTTTCAAAGACTGAGGTTCCAGTCTGAGCATGGGCACCATCTCCACTGCTTTTTCCATTTTGGAGCAGAGATGCTTCATTAGGGGGCAAAAGAGGAGGCAAGGCAGGGATAAAAGTACAGACCTTGCAGGACCCTGTGTGGGTCAGAGATAGCGCATAGCAAGCACAGGCCACTAAAGAGGCCTTCCATGTGGTAGCTTGTATTTTAACCATTTATAACCACTGCGACAGAGCTAAGAGTATCTTGCTTACTGCTTTGGTAAAAAAAAAAAAAAAAAAAAAAAAATGGATGACAAGTGACAACGAGGTCTTTAGATACTGTACTGGCTGGTTTTGTGTGTCAATCTGACGCAACCTGGAGTCATCAGAAAAGAAGCCTCAGTGAAAAAAACACCTCCATGAGATCCAGCTGGAGGGCATTTTCTCTATTTGTGAGCCATGAAGGGGAACCCAGCTCATTGTGGGTGGGGACATCCCTGGGCCAGTGTCCTGAGTTCTATAAAACATACGTGCAAGGCAAGAGGAGCAAGCCAGTGAGCAGCACCCCTCCATGGCCTCTTCATCATCTCTTGCCTCTAGGTTCCTGGCCTACTTGAGTTCCTGTCCTGACTTCCTCCAATGATGGACTATGATGTGGAAGTGTAAGCCTAAAAGTTAAACCCTTTCCTGCCCAACTTGCTTTTTGGTCCATGGTGTTTCATCACAGCAATAGAAATCCATGCTAAGACAGGTTCCCAAGTTGAAGCTGGCATTCACAGCAGTTCAGTTGATCCTCTGACTTCCAGGTTCAGGGCCTCAGTGGCACACACCTTTAATCCAAGTACTCAGGAAGTGAGGCAAGAGGGTGGATCTTTATGAACTTAAGGCCAGCTTGGTCTACTTTATGAGTTCTGGGACAAGCAGGGTTACATAGTGAGGCCCTGTTTAAAAAAAAAAAAGGAAAGAAAAGAATGAAGGAAGGAAGGAAAGAAAAGAGAAAAACAAAAGAAAGAAAAAGAAAAGAAAAGGTTTCTGGTTGTCGCCTGGAATAGCAAATTAACTCCTTCAGGTAAGAATTGTAAGACAAGTGCTGAGAGCTTCCAGGAGTCTAGTTTGACTGTCTTTTTGTTTTTACTTGTGTTGTTTTTTTTTTTCCCAATCATTTCTTTATGGATTTGAGAAGGAAAACTGATTGCACTGGAGTGCACTGACTTAACAAATCCTCAGGAAAGAATAAAAGTAAATAAACATCTGATTCTAAGCAGAGCTGACAACATCTTCTCATTATCTCCTGAAAAAGACCCCTACTGTTCCTCCACAGGTAGGACCCCCCCCCCCCCCCGCCGGCATGCTCTCCTGCTGCTGAGCTTAAAGCCTCCCTTCCCTCCTCCCTGCTGTTGAAATTGAGACCTCATCCCCACCCCCTAGGCCTGGTGCTCCACAGACATTAGGAACAGAGCTCCTCTGTGGCTCTGCATTTCTGGCGCACAATCACTCTTCCACCTGTATGCTAATTATTGCACAACTGTGAAGGATGGAGATCATGGCCCAAGCATGAGACTTGATGCTATGACCTGCACACAAGGACTGGTTAAGACCAGGCCGTCTTGCCCAGCAACCTGATAAGAGCTAAACAGCATCATCACTACAGGACAAAGGTAAGCACCAGGAGACAAAGGTAAGCATCACTGGAGCCAAGGAAAAAAAGCAATGGAGCCCTGCCCTTCAGTGGAGAGAGGAAAGGAGAATGAAAGCAGAAATCTGAAGGGGGAAGAATTAAAATAATAAAAATAGACACCATATCATGTACCTTTCAACCCAGTGTGGTCAGGGAGAAAAAGAAGGAATGACACATCTGGAAGCCAGGCTTCCCAAGTGTCCACCAGCTTTAAGCAACAGGACCTTCACTTGCCGGATCTCCAAGGGTCAGAACAGAATACCACAGCAAAACCAACAACCAAGCTTTGCCTTGAGTCTCACGTCCTGAAAGTGTGCCACTTCAGACTATTCTACAACTAAAACCCTAGCCCAAAGGCCTCTCCACCCCTGGGTATTGGCAGTAATAAGAACACAAGCATCCCCTGGGGAAAGAAGGGTTTCAGAAATGTTGTTCTAGCCCCTCTGAACCTTGTGGTGACTCAGTATCCCAGAAGAACACCTAGAGACTAAGTTCCTGAGGAAAGAAGACGTTTATAACACTGAAACTCATTTTCTCCCACCGTGGAGCACAGGGCCCTCAAGTTCTCCATCTCTGCTCCAGTACCCAGCACAAAAAGCCAGGCACACAGGCTGGGCCCCCAAGGTCCATGAGCTGGAATACTGACACCCTCTATAAGATGCATAAAACTCAGAAGTGGCTGACCTCCAACCGAGTCACTGCATCCATTTCCTACAAAAGCAAACCACAACACTCACAACCAGAATAGAAACAACTTTTAAAAACAAACAAACAAACAAACAAACAAACACAAAATAACGGCAGCTTCCCCTGGATGAAGTGGAGAATCACACTCCGAAGCATATTTGCACCACACCTAAACACCACTCTGCCAATCTCACTGCTGAGCCCCCACTGTACAAGTCTGAGCACATTTAACCCAAACAAAAAGGTTTTTTCATTACAAAGAAATATGGGCTAATGGTCCTCTCTCTGTACATATATAGCCTAATTAATGCAAAGAACCCTAATATTTGAGAAACTGAGGTAACGTGAAAACTATTATTTTGAAATAGCAACAAAGCCTTTATCAGTGTGGGCACACAGACTGCCTCACTTGCAGCCTTCACTCCACTTGGCCAGGAATAGCCACCAATCCATCTATTATCAGGTAATTAAAAACACGGGGTTGTGCCTTGGACAGGGAGCCATCCAAACCTTGACCAGAATGCTAGAGCAAATCAGCACACAGGACATTTGGAGAGGGTTTCCTAAGTGGGAATACCTCCTGCTGACAAATGCAACACGAGTACACAACACCACTCTCCTCGCCAACCAACCTCCCAAGCAAGAAGCACAGCAGTTCACCCAGTAGGCACAACTGTAGGAGCAAGCTGGGAACAGTGAGCAGACACCAGAGTCCGATTTCTTCCATTTCTTACCAAGCCTGACTTCCGTCTTAATGTCAATGAGGCACTCTTCTTACTTTTGTTGGCAGATGAAATTTTACATTTGGGGCAAAGAGAGGAAAGCAGCTACCTTTGGAAATTAAAAGTCAATTCAATAACTCACGTCCATCATGAAACACGGTCCTGGAGAAAAGGCTGAGGCCACCTGCACTAGCTGAGAGTGTACCTGACAGCATATCCACCCAAGCCCTTACTTAAAGACAGGAACAACAATGGTATCTCAGCCGGGGCGCTGATCAATGTTTATGAATACTGCATTCTAAAATGACTACGTCTCATTTATAAACTGTCTCATTATCCTGCGGTGCTGATTACTAAGCTAAAATACTGGTCGCCTGAGGGCTTTAATTCACAGGTGCCTTGGCCTCAGAATGAAATCTACAGTGGAGGTCTGATTCTTCAAGGAAGTACAGAAAGAGACCACTGTCTTTTACAGAAGAACATCAGTCTTTCTAAAGAACCTACTATTTCCCTCTCTTACATTAAGTTAAACAGGGACAATCATATTCGCTGCATTGATTTCAACAGTGTTTTAAATTAACATGCAGGAAGAGTTCATTTCCTCTTTTTGGGAAATCCCATGTAGAAAGAAGAATGCCTCTCAAGATAGAAGATACAGGTTCAAATCAATTCTCAATGCCCACAGGCTGCAGCGGGGGTCCCAGCAGCCTCCCAGGAAAGCAATGACTGTCTTGCCCACAGGCAGTGTGAGGCTGGAACCAGATACTGAGTGCTTGGAGAAACTTTGTAAAAACTGTGTTAAACCATAAGGGCTGCGAGCTTTGGAGATGTTAGTCTCTCCGTACATGCCACACCATGGTAAAGGTTTACAGTGCCAATCATTCCCTACTGTGGGAAATTCCAGCATAACTTCTAAAAAGAGACTTCCCTCACAGGAAAAAAAAAATATATAGCAAAATAAGAATAGCAATGCTTTCATATGACCAGGAGGAAGGTGGCTATCAGATTTCAAATGAAACTTTGCCAAAACTCACCCAAATGCTGACTTCAGACGTGATTTTTTTAAAGGTACTTGTACCATTGGAGTTACATAACAGACCATAATTAATATTTTAAATGGCAGAGGTATCAGCCTCCGTCTCAAGTCATATAAAAACTCACGGTAGCAGAACCACACTAGCAGCAAGGCGTCCTTCATCGGTAAGAAGTGTACTTCTTACAAGAATTACGTTCCTGATGAAAAGCCAGGCAACCAAGTTCAACACCAAACAAGCCCTAAATAACACCTCCTGGTATCTGGTTCAGGAGATGGAGCCATTATTAACACCAGCAGACACAGGAACCCACACATCTGTGAACATCTAAACAGCACACGGCTAGGACAACACGGCAGGGAAAATAACCATGACTTTGAGAATAGCTCATTACCCTTTAAACCCGGTTTTCCTGATTGAGTACAACCCAAGTTTGATTTGGTCTCTCCGCTCGGCAAACTGTACTTGGTTTCATAGTGCAGGCCGTTTCTAGTCCACGGATCTCACACAATGTACAAAGAAATTTCTTACAGAGATGACAGCCCAGCAGGCAGCAAAAGATATATGTAAATCATAAAAAGTGAAGAGTACAAATCTAACTGCAGGAATCTAACTACAAAACTCTTCACAAGGACCAGGCAGTAGGACTTAAATTCTTTTTCTCTAATTGAGGAGTGAATGCCCATTACTCACAAGCCTGTTATATTAAAGAAATTAAAATAAGCATGTCATTAACGGACGGGGCTGGCAAACATATTTCTGTTCAACAATTCAAAGACGCTTAAATTCGCGACAACAGCCGACTCCTGGCAACTGTCTACAATAGGCAAGTAGTAGAGGTCGTGGTTCTAAAATATGGGTATCTACACGCAAATAGAATATGTCTGCCTCATCTTTCTCTCACAACAATAAGAGTCGGGGCCAGCACTGAGCGCAGTATACGCCTAAGAACCACTACACAGAGTGATTCATAAAATGGTTACAGATCTGACCAGATAAAAAGACTCTGTCCTTTCCTTGAAGGAAAAACAAAACAAATAAAAAGCCCAGGGGTTCCCAGCCCATCTGCCTCTGAAACGTTTATCCTAGACGCGGGTGTGTAGCAAGCAGATAGATCCCGGGAAGGCAAGCTTCATTTACCTTCCATCCCAGCAGATGATTCAGGAAGCCAGAGAAGTAGACCCGAAGAGCACTGGTCCTGGGTAGGCGTGCCTCCATAAAGCCCAGGGTCCCTGTCCTTGGCACTTCCCCGGTTCCTTTCCCACCCGCGCTGGTTGAAGGAGTGTAAAAATAAATGGCACAGGCGGGTGGTTCCTTTGGCAATGTGCTCAACCTCGAGCCTGCCACCAAAGAGGGGTCACCCGCCCAGCTTGTCTCAAAGAGAGGAAGGGCGAGCAAGAACTGGCTCTCTGGCGAGCCTCCTCTCCCAAACTGAGTCCTCCAAGGGCCGCCTGACTGCCAGGCTAGCATGAGTGCCCGCCCCCAGGAACGGCAAACTGCCCAGCCGGTGGCTCACTCACACACACACACACACACACACACACACACACACACACACACACACAACCGTGGGAGAGGGGCTGGGCTCCTCCCTTGGGGCCACTGGGCTCCGCTCCTCTTTCGTGCCTGAAGGATCTGACCCTAAACCTTTTCCAAGGTCCCCAAACTTCACTAACAACCCAAGCACCTGTTCCCTTCACGTCCTACGCAACCCATCCACCCAAGCCCATCCATTTCCCTGCAGCGCTTTTTTCCAGCTCCTTGGACACCCTAAACAGCCCAGGTCCCGGGGCGCCCCACTCTCCCTCTCCAGTGGGCTCACCCAGGATCCGCCCAGACACAGGCTCCTACACACTTGCTTTCCTCCGCCCAGAAGTTTCACCTGGGTCCACCAGGGTCCCCACGGGTGCGCCTCCAGTCCGGTGCAGATGCCCGGCCTCCGGCCTCCTCCCTCCTCCCCGGAGCCGGCAGCGCGGGTGCCGTTAACGGCCGGCACGCTCACCTCGGTTCACTAGGCGCAGGGCGTGCGTGAAGGAGGGGTCCAGAGAGTCCTTCTCCGCCATCAGCTCCGGCAGGTACTTCTCCTCCATACTCTCCGGCCGCCGGGCCCGCTTCTCCGCCCCGCGGCGCGCGCGCGCCAGCCGCCCCGCAGCCCGAGCCGCCCGCCCCCGGCGGCGCGGACCCCGCCAGGCGCCTCGGCGGCCAAGCCGGGCGGGCGGCCGGGCGGCGGCGGCGGCGGCGGCGGCTCGGGGCGGGCGGCGGCCGCTCAGCCCGGCCCCGTGGAGCCCCAGATCACCGCCCTGCGGACCACGGGCTGCACGGCGGCGGCGGGATGAGCGAAAAGAGCTGGCCGGCTAAGCGAGGAGCGCTGGCCGGACTCTTCCGCCAGCCGCGGCGATGCTTAGGTCTGCTGCGACCCGACCCGCGCGCCGCCCCGCGCGCTCTGAGCTGTCACCGCGCGGTGTCCCGCGCCCTCCCCCGCCCCGTCCGCCGCGCCTGCGCACTGTGCCGACCGCCCGGCGCGCGCCGCCTCGTGGGGGCACTGGGGCTGCGCGGGCTCGCGGCGGGGATGTCGTAGGGGTTCATATGTTCCCCCAGACCCGGGGTCTCCATCCCGAGCTCCCCGATGAGCGCCTCTAAGCTGTCCAGCTTTGCCTTGTATATGCACAGTCTGGGAAACTGAGGCTCACAGGTCAAGTGGAGCGTCCAAGGTCACCCGTCCTAGGGAGGAGGGACAAGGGCAGAGGCTTGGGAGCCCAGGTTCACCGGGGCCTACCATGGGAGCTAGCAGTACGGACCAGGCGCTTCGTTCTCCAAAGCTCCGCGTACTTGCCTAACTTAGCTCGCTTTGCCATCTGCTGATACTTCTACGAAAATAACGCCGGGCCGGACTTGAAATGCCAGCCTCCTGAGACCCTTTGCGCAGAGGTCGGTTATGTAAAAGCGCCTGCCCTTCAGACTGTCTTTGTCTTCCAAGACTTGCTCAGGGCTGCCCTTCTTCTTACCCACGGACAGAATGGTACCTGGACATGGATGAGTGAACCTCTCTAAACTGTCCCCAGTAGAGACCCTACCGCGGCTCACAGGGGTAGTGATGTCTTCTGTCTTCCTTGAACCACCCAACCAAACCCCAGCAAATGTTGTCCTAGGTACCTTCCTTATCCCTTGAGGACCCCTGGAGTCTTTGTTCAGAGGATATATATTAGTCCCAACAATGGATGCCAGAGTCCCTTGACAGCCCTCAAGACTTCCCCAGGAAAGCCAAATCGCTTCATTTCCCCTCTCCCTGTGTTCTGAAACCATTCACAGAACTGCAACTCTGCTCTGAGGCACTACAAATTTTGTCTGAAGGAGAGGTCTCCAACTCCTGCTGCCTGGGATGGATGTGGGGAGGGCACCAGAAAAGTTTGCTGGAGCAATCCCCCAAGCACCTGATCCCTTGTTGAACCCTGCTTACACTTGGTTGCAGGTAAGATGCCACTCCAGAGTGCCCTACAAGGACCTCCCCCATGACTCTCTTTAGGTAAAACTGACAAGAGGCAGTAAAATAAACCAGTTACTAGTTATGACCCTTTAGCAAAGTTAGGTCATCTTTGCCTCAGTTTCCTTATCTCTCAGATGGAGATGAGAAGAAATTATTTTATAGGATCCTCATGCACCCAGCCCAAAACAAAAGCCTTGGTCATTCTGTAGCACAACCCCAGGAGAAGAAGCAAGGAATCATAAGGGTAGGTCCTGCTTCTGCCCCAGAGCCCCAGGCTGGTCTGGTCAGACAGTGTGCCCCAAGTCTGAGTCTCACATCTGGACCTCCGATACCTATGTCAGCAGTCCCTAGGGGCATTGTGGGGTTCATGAGGGAAGGTTTTCCCATCTCAATTGAAGCATATGCCTCTTGCTTGGTTTGGGGGTGTTTTGGTTAGTTGGTTGGTTGGTTGGTTGGGTTTGTGTTCCCTCTTCTCCCTAGACTTGAATTCCAGTGATTCTCTAACCAACAATAAGGAATAGGGAAGGTAAGTAGAGTGCCTGTTGAAACAGCACTGCTTCTTGTCCTGTGTCTTCCATTCTATGCCTAGGTAGTCTAAACCTTCACTGATCATTGTCTTTATTAAACATTTACTGAGTATCTTTATGACGCATTTACTAATTACCTTTATCAAGCATTTACCAAGTGCCAAGCTGCTCTGGCAGCTTTATGCATAGTCCTCTGGACACCTTCAGGAATGAGTCTGTTTATCACCATTTACTCATCAAGAAATCTCCAAGGTTGAGTAATTTCCTACTTTGCCAACTGTCCCACGACTGTCAGGCTGAGATTCCAGGACCTCGTATTCTAAACCCTCCCCACCCTACCTTCCCAGGTAGTGATCTGAGACACGTGACACTACATCTGTGTTCCATCCCAACCGAGCATTTTGCCAGAGATGGCCCGCCAGCAGCTGGGGAGGAGGACTATACACCATGAGGCTGACAGCAGAGTATTGTTTTAAAATTACACATACTACCAGTATTACCTTTAGGCCTGGCTAGCAATCAATCAGGACACAGACACGTGTTATATTTTAAAACAGCCTTGGTTAACCTGAGCCAGGGCAGATAGCAATCCTCTAAACTACCTCCCATAGTGGGGCAGGCATGGGATCCCTGTCTCAATCCCATGCCATCTGCTTCCAATAACTTTTATCAAGCTACCTCCCATCCACAATCTGAAATATTTGTTAATGTTCTTTATCTGGGCTGGATTCTTCATCCATGCCGCCGGCCATGTGCTTCTTCTCCACCTAACCCATGGCGGCCTTCCTCTCTTTCCTTCTGGTCTCCTTTTTCCTTGTGGTAGTCCTTCTTCCCAGAATTCCTTTCTCTCTTTAGCCCCAGGTATTTCCTGCCCTGCCCAGGTGGGATGGCTTTTTATTAAGCAAAAGATCAGTCACAGGAGACAGTAAGCAGTAATTAACATCAAATTAAATCAGACCATCCCCCAACAGCAGAGATGCTGAAGCATCTGCTGGGGACCCTCTCCCTCTCTCAGAACCTTCCAAAAGGGCAGGTGCCCAGCAATGTGAGTGCCCATGCCAGGTCCTCCAAGGAAGAAGACTGATGTCTCTGTAAAAAACTCAGAAAATTGTTCCCACCCACCAGTATGGATGGGCATTAAGATCCACCACAGGGCACCTCCGTGTCTCGACAAATACTCCCTTTTTCTTCATGAAATCACCATCCTGTCCTCTCTAACTCTCCCATCCTTTAGAAAATAAAAGACTTGGGTCTTGTGGAAAGTTACAGCTTTCCTGCAAACATCTGCAGGTGGTAATTGAATTCAGGTCTCTGGCCTTCTAGCCTAGAGATCTCTCCAGAATACTCTGGCTCGTCAAGCCCATCCTCGGTGCTGAGATTGCTCTGGGTTTAGAAGACAGCACGGCAATAGAGACCTCCTCCAGTGGCACCTCCGGCAAAGGGGATCATGCCCCTGCAGACCTTGCACAAGGCTCCACGGTTCCTGTCCACACTTCATTGAGTCCCTCAGGTGGCGAACAGAACTAGAACCAGTTCCTAAGATCCAGGTCTTGCCTCCCAGCCCCAGAGATGCAAGGAGTAATTTCCAAGTCAGCTTTACCCATCATTCCAGGCTACCAGAGGGAGCACAGCCAGTCTTTGCAGTCCCACAGGGATCGCTGTCATCCCCTAATCTCCACCTGCTTCTAGCCCTTCACTCCCAGGGAGAGGTAGATGATACATCCCTGGCCTTTTAAAATTAGTTCTGGTGAGTCGAACACTGCCATAGTGCTTGATATCATCAGAGCGCGCACCAGTCATAGGCTCTGTATGTAAGGATCGTTCCCCACACTACAAACTTCCCTCTCTACTGTTTAAGAGAGGTGAGCACCATGTTGCATTATCAAGGCTGGAGAAATCCAAACCAAGTCTTAGTCTGGCTCCCACAGCCCTTGCTTACCAGCTACCAATCTGGCACTGGCAGACATCATCTCTAGCAGGGGCATTGGGAAGTGCCCATCTTTCAAGGTCAGTTAAGAGTTATACCTCAAACTGGGCATGGTGGCGCACACCTGTAATCCCAGCACTCAGGGAGGTAAAGGCAGTCAGATCTCTATGAGTTCGAGGCCAGCCTGGTCTGCAGAGTGAGTTTCAGGTTAGCCAAGGCTACACAGAGAAAACCTGTCTCGAAAAACAACAACAAAGATTTATAGCTCACTAACCTCCTCACAGACATGGTGCTAATGCTTCCCAGCTCTGTCTGCTCTCCCCACCAGCGTTATCTATGCTCTTGTGCATGCTTACCTCACAGAGTCTTTGTCTTCTGTGTCCTGGGAGCCGTTTCTGCTCCTTGGCCCAGTGTCTGGTTGAGTGGTCAGTTCACTGCAAGCAGACATTTATTCAGGGGACCATTCTTCCTGAAGGCCGTTCGCTAACACCCCTGCTGTTCAGATCTTTGAGACAGTTGCTTTGTCATGTAAGGAGGGCGCCAAAAGATGGCACAGCCTCCCCTAGAAATCAATCATGAACATGCGACAGCAAAAGACACCAAGATGTTCCAGTCTGCTCTCTGACTACAGCCATTGCCATAGAAAACAGATTTCATAAGCTGTGACTATCACTTAAAGGGCAGGATGCAACCCTGGAAGGGTAGGAGAGACTTTGGAAGGCAGGAGGCCTCAGAGTTCAAAGCACATCCACAGATCAGGAGTGACTCCTTGAGGCCTCCCATACTCAATGCAGGGGACAGCTGAAAGGAAGCTCAGAGTTTAAGGAGGTGGGTAAGAATGTTGATTTAGCCCATAAGTTGGAAGGAGAACTGGATACATTTTCTGATGTACACATGCATACACATATGAGCATACACATGCACACAGAGAGAAAAACACATACACACATATATACATGTTCAGCCAATCTATTCCACTCAGTCTAAAAACAGGAAAGCTCACGGCTTCCAACTCTATCATGCACAGACCTACAGACACCTAGCCTGCTTGCTCTGTATCCACATGCTTTCAATTCAAGTCCTTTTTTGATCTGGTGGATGGCAAGTCCAGGTTCTTTCTCAGGCACATTTTTCTTTAGCACAGCAGAAGCCATCCATCCAACTTCTGTTCCAGCAGGGATCCCACAGATATTGCGCACACACCCCCTCGTGGCCAAGTTTGGAAGCACATGCCCTCAAAAGTCAGTGTCCTGTGAGAGCCACTTACTTGGGTTTTGCTAAAATGAACTCCAAGAAGGAAAATGATGAATTCTGATTATAATGTGAAGAAAATGGAAATGGAAGAAAGTAAGTAAAATAGGGAGTAAGGAAAAGGGAAAATATAGAAGAGGGTAGAACGACCAGAAGAAAGAGAACAGTACATCCAGAAACAGAGAAACAAGAGGGTGGGCAAGCCTTCCTGTTTTAAATTTAGGCACACAAAGAAAGGAACAAGAATCCTTATGTCTTGAGTCAGCAGTGTGGCATCCGGGAGCGTGCAGATAAGCCATTTGACCCCATCAAGACCTGACTTGAGAAACTTTCCAAATTCACAATCCTTCTGTCTCTATTTCTAAGCCTAAAAAGTGTAACAAGTAACAGTTGTTTTTCTTTTCCTCAATTTTATTATGATCTGACTAGACCAATGAAGACTTGCCGAGAAGACCCTGGAAATCGCCATGCCTTCTCTGATCCCACTGTCGTGGATGGAAATGTGTTTTTATTATCTCCCTTGACGTGGAAGCCACCCTGAATCCTTCAGGTCCTGTTCTAAAAGGGTGATATGTGATGGTAGACTGCGCCAAATAGTCGTCAACTCTGGTGCTTTGTAAGATGCTATGATGTGAAAAGCACAGCTGAAATGTAAAATATTATTGCCATGACAGTAAAAATATCCATGCCCATCTCCTAGCCCACTATTTCTTGTCAGATTGCATAAAGATACACACAAAACAATTTTGTCTACATTAGGAGGTAGGTTTTTTTGTTTGTTTATTTTTGTTTTTGGGTTTTTTTGTTGTTGTGGTTTTTTTTGTTTTTTTTTTGTTTGTTTGTTTGTTTTTTTGTAGTGGAGGAAGACAGCAAAACTGCATATATTGAGTTTAGTAAAATCATTAGAAATAAAAATTATTGGAAGTATCAGATTATCTGTACATGAACAGCTAGAAGGGAAGGCGGTGAAGCCTTTAAAATCCAGCATATTTGGTCATCATATAAGAAGAGACTTGATACCCTATGAGCATATACAGGGGGAAGAGGTCCCCCTCAGTCACAGTCATAGAGGAAGGGAGTAAGGGGAAAATGGGAGAGAGGGAGAAATGGGAGGATACAAGGGATAGGATAACCATTGAAATGTAATATGAATAAATTAATAAATGATATTTTTAAAAGAAAAAGAAGAAGATCAGGCTCCAGGAGGCTGGTTAAGAACACTTGAGGCTCTTGCAGAAGACCTAATCCTGTTCGCAGCACCCAAGTCAGGGATGCATAACTGTCTATAACTCTAGCTCCTTGTTCCGGGCCAACTGACAACCTCTTCTGGTCTCCACAGGCCCCTCTGTGCCTATGCACATTCCAACAAACAAATATACACATATACATGCAACCCAAACTAAAATAAACTATTTTTAAAAGAATACAAGCTTGTACCCGAGCTTGTATAGGACATCCTATTGGGACTCTAGATGAGAGAAACATGGGAGGATGGCAAAGTAGAAGGATCCAGAGGGTCCTAGAAACCTACAAGTAGAACATTATGATAGGCAGATTTGGGCCCAGGGGTCCCGCTCAAACTAAGGCACCAGCCAAGGACAATACAGGTGGTAAACTTTAAACCCCTACCCAGATCTAGCCAATGGTCAGAACAGTCTCCACAGTTGAGTGGAGAGTGGGATATGACTTTCTCACGTACTCTGGTGCCTCACATTTGACCATGTCCCCTGGAGGGGGAGACCTGATGGCACTCAGAGGAAGGACAGCAGGTTACTGAGAAGAGACTTGATACCCTATGAGCATATATAGAGGGAGGTAATCCCCCTCAGGAACAGTCATAGGGGAGGGGAATAAGGGGAAAAGGGGAGGGGGGGAAGAATGGGAGGACACAAGGGATGGGATAACCATTGAGATGTAGCAAGAATAAATTAATAAAAAAATGTATAATCAAAAAAAAAAGAATACAAACTTGTAAAAATGTTTGCTGTTGAAGCAAGATGAGACCAGCTTATCAAAGATGGCTGTGGGAAAGAGCAGACATGAAGTTGACGTTGTTTATTCATGTAGGAACTCTGAATTCCCAAGGAACATATTTCAGAAGGAAAAGCAGACTTTTGATGGTAACTATGGTACAAGCTATGTGTGGCCAAACATTTCATTCTTTGGTTTCTCTACAACGTCCTCCTAGCTCAACCACAAATCTCAGCTGTCACCCCTACTTGGGCAGGAGTTATACCAGGTTGATGTACACTCCCCAAACCCCTGCTTGCTGTTAATGGAGGAGGGAGACAGAGCATCGTTAACCAATTCAACTTCCCTCTGCCTTAGGTGACAGTTGGCATGCCAGATTCCTCTAGCTTTTGTCATCTTTTCAGTGGATCCTACTTGGTCTTTCTAGCTACACTTAAATGGAGTCTGGTCTACAATCAATCACCATTTCCATGTACAAATCTTGATGACTTATGCACAGTTATACATGTTATACCAGGAGTACATACTGGGTGAAGATACCTCCTAAAGTGCCAAATACAGCCAGCCGCCTCCGCCTAGTTAGCTAGGGACTTTGGGGGTAAAGCGGCCTCTTTGGGCTTTAGAAAAATGAAGCAAGTATCACTTCCTACAAAGAGTTGCTTAACTATCCTCATGAGATAAATGTGAAGGGCTGATGCCAGCACCCATGAGCCCAGGAGAGATGGCATCTCAGTAGAACATCTCTGTTCCATGGTAGAGGGAGGGGTGATGTGAGCTATGTGCATAGTTTTAAAATGTCTAGAATCAACAATGTGAAAAGAAGCAAATGTTAATGAAGACATTTATTCAACTCAATGCAGTCAGAGTGTTATTTCAATATTGTAGTCAATAATCTAAAAATATTAATGAGATCTAATACTCTTTTTGGTAATATTTCTAGAATCTAGTATTTTGCATCCATAGCACATCATAATCCAATTTAAAAATTTCAGTGATTAACAAAAAATGCAAAGTTGTGATTTATGGCAGCATGGGCTACACTCTATTTAAAATTTTAAATTCAATTGATCAAGTAGCATTGTTAGTAATTCCTTACTAGTAATAACACCCATTCATGTGCTAATTAGCCATGTACAGGTGGACAATGGCTTTGACACTGGACCTCACAGCGTGACAAGAAGTGATCCTGAATCAAAGCCCTGCTGTCAGTACCTAAGGAGATAAATGTGCTTTGTCTTATCCTTCATGCAGTCCCAAAGTATATGTGGACAGCTGGTGTGGTGGCTACAAGATGCTATTGATATGCTAAGTTCCTTTCTTTTACCATCCCTTTCCACTTTGGGCACCCATCAGGACCTCATCCCAGATAAAAGGACTGAGGAAAATCCAAGGAGGAAATAACTAGCACTTGTCCATCCTGTTCTGCTGATGAGATGCTTCCCTGAAGCATCATGGAATGTCTTAAATATGCATACTGTAGTGGGCATCCTTGTTTGTGCAGGGCACAGTGCTTGCATGGCATTCTAGTTAGGGTTCTCTCTAGCTGTGAAAAATAACTGACAAAAGCAAACTAGGGTCGGGGGAGTGTTTATTTGTCTTGCACTTCGGCCTTATAGTCATCACTGAAGAAAGTCAAGGTGGGAACGAAGCAGAGGCCATGGGGGAGTGCTGCTTACTGGTTTGTTCTCCATGGCTTGCCCAGCCGGCTTTCTTACACAACCAAGGATGTCCTGGCCAGGACTAACACTGCCTACAATGCTCTGGCCCCTCCCACATCAATATCAATCATTAAGTAAGAAAATGTGTCCCTCCCCTACACTTGCCTGGAGGCCAGTCTTCCCAAATGATTCCACCTGTTTCAAGCTGACAAAAACACACACATGCACACACACACACACACACACACACACACACACACACACACACACACAAAACTTAACCAGTACATGTGGGTACATTTCCACTGCCAACAAAACTGGAGTTCCTCAGTAAGGGAAAAGAAGATAGTGGATGCTTGGTGAGCAACTGACAGCCTCCACGAGAGGCGGCAGCTGCAATTGTCATGGCTACCTCTATTGCTGCTACTGCTGCTACTGCCACCACCTAACTACTACAGCTCCAAGCTCTCTCCAAGAGAGGTTCACAATCTTCACTCTTCAAATTTTAAAATAATAGTATCATGTAGTTCTCACTATTTAGTGACAGTAACACCACCACCACCACCCTTCGGCGTCACCTCCCCGCCCCACTTAAGGTTTTAGATCTTGGAATCTGAGTACAGTTCGTGGAGAACGTGGGATAAAAAGAGAGGAGGGATGAAGTGCCTTCCTGCGAGGGCTGCGGATAACAGGAGAAACAGAATCTTCTAGATATGGTGCAGGCAGGAAGGACCTACTTTATAGGAATGAGGTAAAATCTGGGGCCAGAGTTATTGTTTGATGAGGTTTTGCTTCTAGCCTCTGAGAGAATAACTGTGGGAGGCAGATGTATGCGGCTTGCTGAAGGCTGTCATTTCTTACAAGCATCAGAGATTACTATATGGGATCAGATTCAGCCTTGAGACTTTCTAGTGATGCCGACTTTCTATGTCCTGTCTCCTTAGCCTGCCCCTATTTATCACCAAGCAGAGACAGATGGACTGTCAACCTCAGTATCGTGCAGGTATAACCTGGTTTGCTCTCAAAGAGGTGCTTAAAACCTAAGTCTAATAGTAAGACAAGTAATATAATCACTTCACAAAGCAAATGAAAGGATGAGATGAGCAAGTGCACGCAGATTTAGCTTATATCCTCACATACAGAAAATTTCCATTGTAATAGTGTATTGTGTTCTCTTACCGTGTTATCAAACAGTGAGTTTTCTATTTTCTTTTTGCTTATACTCTCTTTCAATTTATTAGAGTCCTGAGAGGAAAGAAATGGTGCACTCAGAAAGGGCTGTAACAAGATTTTACAAAGAGGTTATTTACAAGGTTAGGATGGAGAGAGAGAAAGTAAAAGGGAAGCACAGCAGTGTAAGACATCGGCAGAAAGCTTGGCCATCCTGCCTCTACAGCGAGGGAAGGAAAACTAGGTCTGTGCCAGATGCAGAAGTAGAACAAAGCCTTCAACAAAGTTTTGCCTGGAAACAGAGACCATGACCCTTTCTAACCAGTGGCACACCTAGGAATGATCCAGGGACCAAGCACCCTGACCTCACTCCTCTACTTCAGGCCTCTAACGGGTGCCTCATTCTGGCTGAGTCCAGGTGGAAGGCAGAGGTCAGGGGAGTCCAGCTGGTGCATTTTGACTGTGACCTTCCAGACAAAGAAGCAGGTTGAAGTGGGTGCAAGTAGATTTGGTGGATAAGATAAAGATGCTGAAACTCCTGTGTCATATGCTAGGGTATAAAGACTTTCTTTTTTACATACTTAGCTTGTACAGATTTATCTTTTTACTCATTTCTAGATCCAATACTTGCCTCAGCCTTCTCCGGTTGATTCACTTTTCCATTTACGTTGTTTGGGACTCTTGTCCAGGCTTTGCACACACATGACTTCTCAACAGAAGTCCACATTCAGAGAAACTTCATGTGCCACATAAAATGTAAAGCTTCTGCACTCACTCAGATTTTCACACCATGCCTGTCACACATGCTCGCCATGTATGTAGGTCAAGGAAACTAGTTCTCTAGTTTCACAGGAAGAAGAAAACTAAGTTCTCAGCAGAAAATGTGTGGGTTAAAAATCCAAGCTCTGTTGTTCTCAAACTGTGACTGTGGGTTACTTACCTGTTTAGTTTCTCACAGCCTTATCCACAAAATGGAGAAAAATCATCCTACTATGTAAAACTGTTTTGAAGTGTTTGGGGCAACGCATAGCACTCAACACCTGCCATTAGAGGCACAAAGCTAGGTGAGCTCAACGCCCTCCTTCCCAAAAGAAAGGTCAGCACCAAGGACATGGACAGCGCCCTCTCAGGCCTTTTCCAGTGCCAGGTCAGGCCTGTCTTTACATATGTATTTGACAGGAAAGTGTTTTGTCATCTAGCAGGTGTGGAGGATACAGCAGAGCCCTCAGGAGAATAAACCCACAGGAACCACAGTTGCATACTCTGCCTAAGGAATACAGGGCCATTTAGCAGGCTCATACCTTAAGGAGCCAGCTTCCCCATGCCAATGTCATCTTGCGATAGTTATTTAGCACCTCCTTCACTAGATTATTATGAAGATAAAATTAGTTAGCATTTGAAAACACAACATGACCATGTACACAGTAAGTGCTTTACCATATGACCATGTACACAGTGAGTGCTTTACCACATAACCAGGTACACAGTGAGTGCTTTACAACATAACCAGGTACACAGTGAGTGCTTCATAACATTACCATGTACACAGTGAGCACTTACAATATAACCAGGTACATAGTGAGTGCTTTACATTACCAGGAACACAATGAGTGCCTTATAACATTACCATGTACACAGTGCATGCTTACAATATAACCAGGCATACATTGAGTGCTTTATAATGGGATCAGAGACACAATGAATGCTTTACAACAAGATCAGACACACAGTGAGTGCTTTACAACAAGATCGGACACACAGTGAGTGCTTTACAACAAGATCAGACACACAGTGAGTGCTTTACAACAAGATCAGACACACAGTGAGTGCTTTACAACAAGATCAGACACACAGTGAGTGAGTGCTTTACAACAAGATCAGACACACAGTGAGTGCTTTACAACAAGATCGGACACACAGTGAGTGCTTTACAACAAGATCAGACACACAGTGAGTGCTTTACAACAAGATCAGACACACAGTGAGTGAGTGCTTTACAACAAGATCAGACACACAGTGAGTGCTTTACAACAAGATCGGACACACAGTGAGTGCTTTACAACAAGATCAGACACACAGTGAGTGCTTTACAACAAGATCAGACACACAGTGAGTGCTTTACAACAAGATCAGACACTCAGTGAGTGCTTTACAAGATCAGACACACAGTGAGTGAGTGCCTTACAACAAGATCAGACACACAGTGAGTGAGTGCTTTACAACAAGATCAGACACACAGTGAGTGCTTTACAACAAGATCGGACACACAGTGAGTGCTTTACAACAAGACCAGTCACACAGTGACTGCTTTACAACAAGATCAGACACACAGTGAGTGCTTTACAAAGGTTTCTTAGATAAAGAGAATATCCCAATTCAATAAATAGAATTTGCACAGTTGCTTTTTTGTTTGTTTGGTTGGTTGGTTGGTTTTTTGGATTTTGCTGTTTTGTTTTGTTTTAGTTTGGTTTGGATTGGTTATATTTGATACTGGTCTGCAAAAATGCCCTCCCTTAAGTGTTGATGTCAAACAAAAACTGTGTTTGTCTGTCCAGGAAAGAGATTAAGGTCAGCAAAAATCAAGCAGAGATTTATTGATACAAGCCACTCACATTCACTGCTTAGCATTCCATGGCCTAAGAATGATTTGACATTTTCTTTCATAGACCAAAAAATAAAAAAAAATAAAAAAAATAAATAAAACAAACAAACCAAACAGAAAATCTCCAATGCTAGCCCCGGTGAATAGCATTGAACTTCGCAAGTTACAAATGAAATTCTTTCTCCCAGATTACCAGCACGTTAGTTTAGTTGTTTCTCCTTCACCTCACCTGTGAAATGGGGTCCCTGATTCCCATATCTAGGGTCCCTTCAACCACAGGACATCCACTCAGTAGAAAGAAGTTCCCTTGTCGTTCATCTACAAACCTGAATAATGAGGAAGTCTAGGAAAGAGCTAATTTTGGAAACTTATTTCATAGATAGCATCATTAGCTGATGCAACATCAACAAGTTTGAAAAACAGTGTCCAGAGGTTTTGTTGGTTTTAACTCTTCCCCCTAACCTTGCTTATCAGAAAGAAGATTCTGTTGTTCTACTTTGAAACAAAAGGCTAGTACCAGTAGCCTGTACCAGTCTGTTTTCAATCTCTATACTAAATAACTTCTAGAAGAAAGAGTTTATCTGGACTTTTGGTTCCAGGGGCATAGAGTCCACAAGGCCTGAGAAGCATGGCACAGGCAGCAAGCTTGGTGACTGGGACAGGGGGCTGAGAGCTCACATCCTTTACAGTAGTCATGAACAGAAAAAAAAAACAAACAAACAAACAAACAAAAACAAACAAACAAACAAAAAAAAAACCTAGAAGAAAGTACGACTCTTTAGTGTCAAAGTCTGCCCCAGTGACATACTTGGTACAGCAAGGCTTCAGGGCCTAAACCTCCCAAACAGCACCACCAACTGAGGATCACATGCTCAAATGCCCAAAATTATAGGAGATGTTTCTCATTCAAACCACCACAGCTGCTTAGGAAACCAAAGATCCCTATAAAGTACATTTTAAAAATCTATATAAACTGCTCCTGTGCTGGTTATTTGTTTTCTGGGTTTGTTTAATAAAAACTATAGAGAGGCATAAAATGTTATATATACCAAAGGAAAAAAAAAACACCATTTGTGCTGAAGAACCTGCTGTTGTAATAGACAAAGGGCGCTTCACAGAGCACTCAACGGAAACCCAGTTCCGGGGGTGTGGCTTCTGACTCGGCCTTCAGAATGAGCTGAGGATCCCAGGCTGCACACAGCAGTGGTTGTTAGCCATTGAGCAGTTCCTCCAGGACGTCAAATTTGCTTTGATAACAGGCTCCTCAATTAGCCGGGAGAGTCCTTAAATCAAGTGAGTCTCTGATTAAGGAACTGCTGTGGTCTTGTTTTGCTTTTGTATTCCTAAGTCTAATGAAATAGCTGTCCTTTCTCTTGCAAATGGCTCCTATTTTTCTCCCAACCCCATGCCTATTTGGTCCTCTCTTGGGATTCCCCCATTCCCCATTATTATTCTGGAAGCCTTGCCCCTTTTCCTGCACCCCCAGTGGCTTGGTCTGCAATTCCTATGGCTTTTTCCTCCTAAGAGTCCCCGGACTCTCCCATCCTCCACCACCCCACTCCTCCCCTTCTGCCTCATAGTCCAGTCCTCTCACAGGGGCTGTGATTGCTGGCATCCCCCTCGACAAGCGCCCATGCTGCACCGCACCAGTCTTTAAAAATGCAAGTCTGGTTTTTCTTTCCTGCTTAAAGCCCTTCAGGGTCTCCCACACTGTTGGTTCAGATGAAGGTCAGATTCTTTATTCAACCAGTAACAGGCTGCAGAATTTGGCCCTTCCTACTCTGATAGTTTATTCTAATGTCACTGCAGCTACACACACCTTTGAGTTTGGAGACTATACCATCAATAAGTTGGATGGGCATGTCTTAATGTAATGTACAGTGGCGTCAACGGTTAATATTAGTCAGACTCTATTAACCTATTTTGCCTTGTTTTCATTCCTTTTCCACTTCCTTTGCAGAAAAAAGACCTGTACTGTGGCTGGCCTCTCTCTGTGGGTGGGTGGCACAGATAAGTAGAGTTTCAAGTCTTGATTCCTCTTTCTTCTTTTTGCTAGCCAAGGAAAAAGCCTAGGGCTTTGCATATACTAGGCATATACATGACCTCTAAGCTCCGTTTCCAGCTTGCTGCTGAACTAAGTAAGATATATTAAATGGCTTCTTACAACTTCAGCCCATCATTCCATCACATGCACACAGACATGAATACATATGTGGGCATGCACGCATTTGCACATGAATACATATGACCATTTGTCTTTACACACAGATATGCATCTGTAGACATGTATACACACACACACACACACACACACACACACACACACACACACACACACACACTGTTACTAAAAGTAAAGGGCCTCAGCTAGTATCTCAACAAATTAAAAGCATCGTTTAAATCAGGTAGCCAGGAGGCTGGAGAGGTGGCTCAGCAGCTAAGAGCACTGGCTGTGATTTTGGAGGACCTGGGTTCAATTCCCAGCAACCACATGACAACTCATAATTATCTGTAACTCCAGTTCCAGGGAATCTGACATCTTCACACAGACATAAGTGTAGGCAAAACATCAATACAAAAAGAAAATAATCAAAATAAAATCATTTAAAAATTATTTCTTAAAAAATGTCAATTGTCCAGTGATTCCACACAAAGGAAAATATTCCCACTACTTCCAAAAGTCCTCCAAGCTCTGTGCTCTGCTTTTTGTCCTGTTATTTATCTCTGTACTGCCTTAGTATATGTTATGTATATTTCGTGTCCTTTACTGTTTTGGAAGTTGGAACAGGGTTTCTGCCTTCATAAAGCTTAAAGTCTACTGGAAGAGACAGAAATGCCAGCAATCATTTCTATACACTAGAAGAAGTGACTCGACCTCTCTGTTCCCCAGACCCAGTGTCTATAAGATGGAGCTATGAATGCCATCCTCACAGTCTCATTATAGATTGAAAATAAATAAAACATCAATTTGTAAATGCCAATCTCATAAGATCAGTATGAGACACAATAGAAGCATACAAGACTAGTGCTTAGAACAATGTAAAGATAATACATGTCTTCAATAAGTGGCAGCTTTATATTTTGTTATGTGAGCAAAGGAATGTAGCAATATTTCTCATTGAGATTCAATTTTCTCAAAAGACAAATCAAGAGTTAGTGATGAAGAATGACACTGGAAGATGACAGAGCACACCAATAATCCCAGCAGGTGGATCAGGAATTCAACACCATCCTTAGCTACATAGTAAGCTTAGAGCTAACCTGGGCTATACGAGGACATGATAGATACATAGATTTACCAAGGATGTCCCCTTCAAAGAGATTCTGGGAAACTGAACTCAGACCCTTACATCTGAGTAACTAATATTACCCACTGAGCCACCTCTCAATTCCCTTTGTAAATAAAATAACTCATGTACATGCTAAGCAGTAACCCTCACTCAAGACCAGCTGTTTCTCCATTTGCTTGTTTTGTAAGCATTCATCACATTTGGCAATTCCAAATCCTCAGATTGCTCACAGCCCTGTAAGTCACACTTCAAAGCCATGATAGACTACCTCTCAACCCTGGACGCTTACACATCACCATGCAGTCACATCAGAGTCATAGCGATGAGCTTCCAGCTAGACGAAGCACTTGGGTCTTGCTGGAGCCTTTTCCAGAACTTCCCTAATCACCCCTCACAATGATCCCATGTGACCACTCATATGAACTGTCAACTTAATGCGACCTAGAATCAACTAAGAGGCAAGTCTCAGAGTATGTCTGTGAGATGTTCTCTAGGTTGAGTTAACTGAGACAGGAACACCCACCCTAAAGGTGTAGACACTGGGCTGGAGGGTTGGAGTCTCGGACTCTGCTCCAACGAGAAGGTGAGCAGGGACATTGATCTCTCTCCGCTTCCTGACAGCGGGTGACAAGTGACCAGCTGCCTCACCCTCCCATGCTTTCTGCGCCTTGATGGACTTCTTCCTCAGACTGTAAGCTGAACAAAGCCCTTCAAGATGAAGCATCTCTGCCTGGGGTTTTTGTCACAGCAGAGAGAAAAGAAACTGATACATTCAGAACAGGTTTCCACTTTTACCCCATTTTATGGATGTGGAGGGAGGGAGGGAGGGAGAGAAATCCTTGAGGATGAGGTAACTTGTCTAGCAATGGAACCCTCAGTTTGGGTTTCATAATCTGGCCCCACACCTGCATGATTTTTCCTTGCACTTTCTTTACCTATGGTGCCAAATCCTTCTGAAGGCTCTTGTCCATTTCTTCAAGGAATATTCTAATGGACTACAGGCCTTGGTGATCTGAGTGATTTGAGCTTATCTGGAAAAATCAGTCTCTAGGCCACCTTTAGTCTCTGATGCCTCCAGGGGCTGAAATAACACCTACTCCCTTCTTTTCTGCCTATAGTCTTCTTTCCTTCTTTGTTTTTCATTCATTTCCCCCGTTGTCTCTTTTTGTGTGCTGCCCAGGGCTGGGGACTTGCTAAGTTGGCAAGTCCTGACACACTGGATGAGAGGCGAGGGAGACTAAGGAAAGAAAAATGATCCCAGTGATTCTGTTGCTAGTGAATCACACTCTTTCTTCACAGCTGGAAGCAGAGTCTGAATAATCTCTGAATTAAGCACTTTTCCTGAAGAAGCCGCATTTTCTCCAACAAGAGTTAGGCCGCACTTCTGATAAGCAAGCTGAGGCTATGTAAAGAGAGGCCAAAAGACTGGGGGCCTAGGGAGGAGGTAGATAAATTCTCCCTGTGCCTGTGTGTGTGTGTGTGTGTGTGCATGCATGCATACGCACGAGTGCAGTATCAAGAATGCATGGCTCCTATTTCACAGATAAGGATATTTTGGTCAAAGTTTGCTCTGTTTTCAGGTCTATGAAGCACTGAACTAAATGGTGAAACCTCTTCCAAGGATAATAACTGTGTTGTCTTCTTGGCCTGTTGTCAAGTGGTTCCTATAATTGCACACCTGAACTGGGTCTACACATGCAGTGACCTCCTTGTCACTCCAAAGTCCCTCCCACGTGCACAAAATTCATTGTGCCACCTCTGACATGGTGTCCATCTTGGAAAAGTATCTTGGTTACTTTTCCAATGTTGTGCCAAGACTATGACCATGACACTCAAGCAATAGCTAAGAGCTTACATTTTGATCAACAAGTATACAAGCATGAGGCAGAGAGGGAGAAGGAGGAGAGAGAGAGAAAGAGAGAGAGAGAGAGAGAGAGAGAGAGAGAGAGAGAGAGAGAGAGAGAGAGAGAACTGGAGTGCAATGGTATGGGGTTTTGAAACCTCAAAGCCCAGCCCCAGTGGACACACATCTTCCAACAAATCCATGCCCCCTATTTCTTCCCGAACAGTCCCACCAGCCCTGGACTGAGCATGCATGAAACATGATCCTATGGGGACCCTTCTTATGCAAACCACCACACAAAGCAGGGCTGGTCATAGTCCCCAGCTCATCTGTGCTTGTAGCAGAATGCCATTGAGAGGGTTTTTTTTTTCTTTTTCTTTTTTTCTTTTGTTTTATTGCTATGTTTCTTTAACAGAACAGGAGTATTGTGTTTTCCCCTAGGTCTGTGTCCTATCTAGTCTCACGATCTTGACTTCCTGAACAGTGTCAGACATGTGTTCCATCTCACAGAGTGAGCTTTAAGTCCAATTAGAAAGCAGTGGTCTTTCTTTCTTTCTTTCTTTCTTTCTTTCTTTCTTTCTTCCTTTCTTCCTTTCTTTCTTTTTCTGTGTTTAAAGAGGAAGATTTTTTTACACGTTTAAAATTAATTTATTCAGATTACAACTCAATTGTTATTCCATCACTTGTATCCTCCCGTTCCTCTCTCCCTCCCACCCCACCCTATTCCCCTCCTCTAGGTCCATGACAGAGGGGGACCTCCTCCCCCACTTTATGGTCACAGGCTATCAAGTCTCATCTTGGTAGCCTGCTTTTTCTTTCTTTGAGTGCCACCAGGGCTCCCCACCAAGGGCAGGTCGTCAAATATAGGGCAGCAGAGTTCATTGTCAGAGTTAGTCCCTGCGCTCCACGTAACTGTGGAGAATGTCCTGTCCATTGGCTATATCAAAGCAGGAGGTTAGATGTTTACTACTTGTATTGTCCTTGGTTAGTGCAATAGTTTGAGCAGACACCCCTGGGCCCTGATCCACCCATTACAATGTTCTTGTAGGTTTCTAAGATCCTCTGGATTCTTCTATTTCCCCATCTCCTATATTTCTCTTAGATAGCAGTGATCTTTGATGCCACTATTGCCCCAGTGACATGTCCTGGCCCACAGGACAAATTGAACCAGGGTTTACCTGGAAGAGGGAGTAGGGATTGAAAGTGGGGTACAGAGACACGAGAAGTAACGAGTCAGGTCTGGAAATTTCTGATCAAGACTCTCTTTAATGCGGACGAGTAAGACTTTATATAGTAAGGTCAATAGGATCTATTCTGATCCCTCTCTGCCTAGCTCCTAAGGAAAGAAGAAAACAATAGCCTGAGTAGCTCCCTGTAAGAACTTCCTATCACTGAGTAGCTCTCTGAAAGGATTTCCTTAACTCTCTGTGTGTTTCTCAGTAGGGACTTCCCTACTTCTTCCAAAGGTAAATAGTCCAAGGATGGCCTGGAACACAAAGACCTCCTCCAGCAAAGCTCAGCAACTGGAAAGTCACAGCGTGCAGCTTAAGCACAGGATTTCTGACTTGGCAGAATTTAGCACACCCCAGCATGCCATGCAGGCAGATCGTCATTATAGACCAGAGGCTCTGTAGCTGCTTGGTGTTCACCTTTCTTCTCTAGAGGCATGCACCCCAGAACCATGAACCCCGGTGAGTACAGGTAAAGGCTCTAGATAGGCACTAGCTCAACTTCTCGTCTGATGAGAAAAAGAAAGAGGGGAAAGAGAGATGACTCAGCAGTTCAGGGCACATACTACTCTTTCCCTTCCAGAAGATTGGTGTTTAGTTCTCAGCAGCCATGTCAGGTGGCTCACAACTGCCTATAACTCCAACTCTAGGTAACCAGATGTCCTCTTCTGGGCTTTTCAGGTACCTGCCCATCTGTGCACACACCACACACAGACATATACTCACACACATAATTTATAAAATAGAATTAATCCTTTACAACGAAAAAGAGTGACAATGTGTCATTATTTAGCCATACGAGTTAATAGCACACTCCTGTTGGAATAGGTTAAAGATCTGTAAGCTACTTAGTCCGTTAACATACATTTCATGTCTAACACATTTATACTAGGATGATTTGTTCTGAGCTTTGGTAGTTTTAAATACAACAATAATGACAACTAGTTTGAGTATTTGGTGGGAAAAGAAATGCCCTGGAACTGTTATCTAGAGAGTGTTCAAGGAGGTGGAAGTGATAAGGCTTAGATACAGAGCATTCTCTTCTTGTGCTCAGGAGAAGCATCATATCCACAGCTGACTCAGAAATTTGTGCGAAAAATAGCATTAAATCACTTAATAGTTGGTCATATATGTGTACGCGTATAATTACACATCAAGTTTAGAAATCCAATCACTGTTTTAAGAGTACACTTCATTAGAGTAAAACTGAAATCCCTGTGAACCAAAAGGCTGCTCTTTTCCTTCTAACATCCAATGTCAGAGGGTCCTTGCTACCTTCCCTACCCTTCTCTACCACAAACCATGGAGGACCGCATGCCAGGCATTGGGGAGCAAATGGAACCGTCTTCTTTCCCAGCTTAGGGAAGGCATATATCAAGCAAGACATGGAAGGTCAGAAACAGAAATGGGGTGCCATGGGACTTCTTTTGTGTAAGCCCATGCCATCTCCTGTGGCTGTCTGCCCTGACTCTCCTTGCCTCATCTCTCAGGCTGTAAACATCCAATAGTCAATGAGCTTGTATTATTAAGTCCACTCAGATACTCTGAATCTCATTACAAATTGTGATTTAGAAAGTTTTGATCTTATTATAAAATGATTCCTTAGTTTTTTGAGAGGGTCTCATTGTATAGTCCTATAGTCCTGGCTGTCCTGGAACACACTCTATAGATCATGCTGGCCTCAAATTCACAGAGATCCACCTGCTTTGGTTCCTGGAGTAATGGGATTAAAGGTGTACACCACCACATCCAGCACTGAAACAATGATTTTTATCCTATCTAGTTACATACATCTGCATGTGTGTTTCACAAGTGTTTAAAGACTATGTTTTTCTACAATATAATTTGACCACCACACAAGCCAATTGATTGAAAAAACTATGAGTGTGAGATTAAAGAAAGTACAGCCAAATAGTCTATGTTTAATTTGACATCTAAAAGCATCACTGATATGCAAACCACACTTAAATATGATTTGAAATAATCTCTATCTCATTAGGTAAGAATGCTAGTAAAACAAAGTTTCATCACAGAATAAGTTCTATGCAATAATGAGTTAATTAAGCAAAGGGACAAAGTATATTTAAAGATCTATTGACAGGACATCAAAGATATTTTTCTAATATAATGTGCTTTTCCCGTAATGCATCTTCCCTCTTTTTTCCCTTCTGTGGCATGTGGCTGTAAAGAAACTGTTACAAATGAAAGGAAGGAAAGAAGATGAGGAGGAAGGAAGGGGAAGAGAGAGAGAGGGAGGGAGGGAAGGAAGGAAGAAGAAGGAAACTCCTACAGCAGGCAAGGTGCTTATACCACAATTTTCGTTTTAGTAATTTCTGGATTGTATCTCAGGCCCCCACACATGTCTTCTTTGCTAACAGTGTTCATATATTTCCCCATTGTAGTTTCATCCTTTGTATCTAAGTCTTTGTTTTAAGATGAACAGAAATTCCTGATAGGAATAACGCAACTTCTCTCTCTTACCTCCCCCTCCCTCCTTTCCTCCCTCTTTTCCTCTAGCTCACCCTACCTTCTTTCCTCCCATTATTTCCTTCCTTTGATTCTTCTCTTTGTCTTCATTTTTCCATCTCTGTCTTTCTCCCACTAAAGAAATAGGGCACATCAATACTTGTGGATGATGTAGAAGTAGGAAGGGGACATCCACTCCCATGTTGGTCCTTGCCTTGTCTGTGCAGAGATAGATGTACTTACAGGGCTCAGGGTAGACAGCTATCAGCCCCCACTCACCAAGATAGTGGAGCAAACATCAGGAAATCCCATTCTTCCCCTGCTTCTGCAGAGCATCGTCAGGCACTCAGTACAATGAATAGAATATATCCAGTCCAGACTTGCTCACTGCAGAGCAAAGACTTTCAGTCTGGTCCTACTTTCACCTGGCTAGTGTGAAATATTCATTCCAAACAGGTGAGGCTTTTGTTTTCATGACGGGATGGAGTGCATGAGGCAGACATGACTTCAAATTCTGACTTTTGATTCGCAGCAATGGTGAGACTATGGAGATAGATATTCCTCATATTTCTACATCTTCATCTTAAAGCAAGGGTAGCATATATTACAGGAATCCTGTGAGGGTGGAGATAAAACCACAACCAGGTCTCCTGCAAAGCCAGATCACTGCATTTTTGCTGTCAGCAAAACATCGTGTCTCCTTCCTCCTGAACAGTGAAGCTGTGAGCTGTAGTAGTTCCCAGGCTTCCCAGGGCTCTGACTTACTTGTGGAATGAGCAAAATTCTACTCTCATATTTGTTAAGAACCTACTCCACCTACAGGCTTTCTGCTCTGTAGGACACAAGGAAAAACTAAGGGCTTTAGCCCTTAAGGAAGTAACCATTATGTTGGAATAGATCACTGAATCCATCTCATTATTTGGTAACAAACTGAGCCAGCTGCAAGCTCCCCTGGATGCCAAGGAAAAGAAAGGTGTAAACAGTGCAGTTCAGCACCTGCTTTCTCTCTCTGGAACACTGATTAAGGGATAAAAACAATTGCTGCCTTGTCCTCATGGCTCATCTCCATACAGGGTGGACAAGAAATCCACCACGTCCTCTCGTGTTTTCTTACAGGTGCACCATGCAAGCAGTGCACCTTGGAACAGAAATTGCCTCAACTGGTAACTAGAGCTTCTGGCAAGCTTCATATGGCTTTGAATGTGCGGTAGGAAGATAAATGAGGAGACAGACAGACAGACAGAGGATATCATTCTGGCCTTTCTACTTAATTATATAAACACATATTTAACTCATTCATTTATTCCTTCTCTCTTATTAGGCACTCGTTCAGCTCACATTACCCACACTCCTCCCTTGTGTCAGGCACCATGCAGGATGCTTAGCCAAATTACTGTCAACCTCTCTATCTCCAATGGGCATCAATTACTCACATCACTATTTTCAGCTCTGACCTTAGCACATGCTGGGAAAGGCATAGAGTAGCCTCATGTGCTGGGGGATAGGTTCCATATCAACAACTTTAATAGAACTTAAATTGAAGCAAGCATTAAAATGGTTTGAACTACAAATGTTGTGGCTTTTCATGTAAATTTGACAGTGTAGAGATAGTATCTGTTTTGTTTGGTCCTAAATGCCTGCCCTGACCACATCCAGTTTCTTGATTGCTGGTGGCCTCTCAGCTCTTCCCTCCCAGCCCATCTTAACTCAACTCAACTCAACTCAACTCAACTCAACTCAACTCATCTAGATGCACAAACATTCGGAGGCTAGCAGGAGACAGCACTGCAAGTCACTTAAGAGTGGAGGGGCAGCCAGCTTCTGTTGCCATCAAGATGACTCTGAAGTGACCCAGTTAAATTATCATCTCTGAACTTATAGTTCACTTTTCATCTTCCCTCAAATTAGGGCTAATAACAGAACCTTTTTCATAGATTGCTAAAGATTGAATAATAAATGGCTCGATAAATATAAATGATTATTATTGTAGTTTTGAAATATAGCATTCTGCCCTCATTTCTCTCAGCCTTCTTTGTACATAGTAATTTTGTATCTCATTTTGCTGTCCCGTCTCTAACCTTCCCTTAATGCTCAGTCCTGTGTCATGACTCCTGGGGATTTCATGTCATCGTGGGCACCAGAAGGTCAGAAATTGTCTGGGCAACTGTTTCTGTATATCCAGTCATGCAGCTTGAAGGAACTTGGAATACGTGATGTCTAAACAGCCCCCACAAGTATGTACGTGGAAGTATGGCCATCAAGATGACTTTGAAGTGACCCTGCTACAGGCTTGTTTAATTATCATCTCCAAACCTCAGTTTCAGTTCTCATCTTCTCTCAAATTAGGGCTGATAACAGAAGCTTTCCCAGAGACTGAGCCCTCGAGTCTTGGGCAGCAGGGGCCTCCATGTTTGGAAGCAGGTATAGTGTAATGGCTAGGAGTCTTGGGAACCAGGCTCTCACTTATTTGCTTTAAGACTTTAGAAAATTTACTTAACTTTTCAGGCCTTGGTTTTCTCGTCTAAGATAATGGTATTGAGCTACATATTTATAGCAGGTTAGACCAAGGCAGTGTGGACCTTGTGTTCTGGATAACCCTACACTATGCTCCCCATGCGATATGACAGGGACCAAGGTCACATTATTCTGAGATCTTCTATATCTGCTTCCAAACTATGGCCATCTCCAAAGCCATCTACTTCCAAGATTTCGGGGGTTTCTTCTTCTTGGGCATCCTCCTGAAGGCAGGCAGTGCTATGAGACCTTTGGGTCTGAGGGGTTGTGACAAAAGGTTGTTTTTTTTTAATGTTCTGTCTACATGTACACCTGTAGGCCATAAGAGGGCATCAGATCACCTTACAGGTGGTTGTGAACCACCATGTGATTGCTGGGAATTGAACTCAGGACCTTTGGAAGGGTAGGTGGTACTCTTAACCACTGAGCCATCTCTCTAGCCCCGACAAAAAGGTTCTTGAATCTGTAACTAAAGGGTCTGTGCACAGAGTATGGCCTTTGGTGATGAAAATCAGACTAAGGAAGAAAACGGGGTGTGGGGGGTGGTCCTTTGTTCTTGGGCTCCGGGTGATGCTTCTTGGGTTGTAGTGAATACTAAGTGAGTTAATTCTCAGAAGGATGCAGTTACCCCCTTCCTGTGCATTAGTAACATCCCCAGGGATGATGTGTGCCTTTATTTCTCCTGGAGGGAGCTTGCTCAATTGACTTCCTCTTTCAAGAGCCCATGTAATTTGCCTCCTGGTGGACTCCCCTGGACATGACTTACCTGTCTTTGCAAAGACCATCTTGGTCTGTTGAAAGGAACTAAGAGATTCTCCCATCAGGAGCCCATCTTAAGATGAGACTCAGATTCTGATCTCCTCATGAATGATGCTTCCTGTATTCAGCATTGATTTACTTGGCAGTTGGTTGTTGTCTTTCACACAGTAAACTGTCCTGCCCTCCTCCTCCTCTTGAAACATCTTATGCCTCATTCAGGGTGACGTTTGCTGATATGTTGACTTGATTTCCAGTAGCCCAGTGGGCTGCCTAGGGTACATATGCCCAAGATACCCTATGGCTCCATCCTCCATCTCTCTGTCTCATTGTCTCTGCAAAAACCTCACATACCAACTCTTAGTTGTTGTTATCTTCTCTAGATGCTGCCTTCAGCCTGTTAGTGGACTTTCAGACACCTTCCAAGTGATCCAGACTCCAAGGACTGCTTCACCCAGAGCAAAGGGGCCAGCATAGGGGGAAGGGTGCACTGAGATGAAGGAAGCACCTGCTTAGTGCAACGCTCTGATGCCGCTAATGCCTCTTGCAGTGCAATGTCAATGGGATCGTGCTTTATAATGACCAGGTAATGACCTGCAGAAGCTCAAACAGAAGACTTTCCCTTATATTTCTACGTTGCAAGCATCTGGCACAGTGCTGGCAGAGTGTGTGCTCAGTGAGTTGGCTGAGTGAGTAAAGTAATGGAGACAGCAGGTGGAAACACAAGTTTTTCACGGGAAGATTGCAAGGCAATGTGTGAAAAGAGAAAGTCATTGGGACCCTGTGAGTTCTGCTTTAGGTTTTTTTTTCACATATGTTGGGATGCCCAGGTTTGTGAGGACATAGAAAGGATGGAGCCGAATGGTTCCACGTAACAGAATGAAGAAAATTTGAAGTCGGCCTGGCCAATTGGTGTGAGAGAAGGCAGTGGAGAGCCAAGTGTCAAGATGGGTGATGGAACACTGGCTACCCTAGCCACCAAAGCTTCAAAAAATCCCCCCAAAAAACTCTCATATATGTGTGTGCATGCATGCATACATACATGCATGTATGACACTGTAGGTAAGGGAGTGCCGTCAGGATTCTACAAAGAATCAGAACCAGTTGTGTATTTGGGGTATAGAGAGGATGGTTCATCCTGAGAATTGAATCCCATGATTATGGAAACCAAGAAGCCTCACCATAGTTGCCAGCTGGAGAACCAGGAAACTTGGTACCACAGCCCAATCTCAGACCTGAGAAACCAGAGCCACTGGTTTAAGCTCCCATGTCTAAAGATCTGAGGACCAAGATCTCTAGTATCTGAGGTTAGCAAGGTGCAGGTGCCCCCCCCCAAAAAAAACTAAGGGAATTCCTCATTCTTTCACTTTCCTGTTCTCTCTTGCCCTCAGGAGATGAGTAATGCTCCCTTAAGCTGGTGAGGAGATCTTCTTTGCTCAGTTTATTAATGATTCAAATGTTTACCACTACCAGAAACACTTAAATATATAGCTAGAAATATTATACCAGCTATCTGGGCACCACTTATCTCTGTCTAGTTGGTACGTACACACACACACACACACACACACACACACACACACACACACACACACCAACAAAATCATATGCATATGTATACAGGCCTTTTTTGTCTTCTGTTATAACAGAATACCCCGAAATGGAGCAATGGAAGTTAATTTAAAACAGCTATGAAGACTGAGAGCCCCAAAGCATGGCATCATCCAATGAGGAACTTCTGTGTACCATGTATAACAGAGGAGCAAGCCAGCATGTGCCCAGCAGAACGCAGCTCTGTTAGAAACAACTTGTCCCTATGATGATACCGTGAATCCATTCATGAGGGTGGCACTCCATGACCAACCACCTCCTCAAGACCCTTCCTCTTTTTACAGCTCCAGGTGGGTGATACTGAAGATGCTGGAGATACTGAAGGTGATGCCAACTGTCACTGTCCCCTCATTCTATGGCAGGCACTGTCCCAAGAGCTTTTCACACACAAACGTATCAGTCTTCACAACTTATGAGATGTCTTCCTAACACCCAGATGGAGCAACAGTCAACACCCAGCATAAGACCTGCCTCAAATATGTCTGCATCCAAGTCCTGTTCCAATAAGCTGTCTCTCTGTGGAACACTGCAGTCTTCATCTATAACCTTAAACTGTGGTTTGAATGTGGTTTGTCTTCCCAAAAGCCCATTGTAATTGGAGATTTGATACTCAGAGTGATGCTATTTGGAATTGGTGGAATCATTGGGGCTGTGACCTAGTGGAGGTATCTTTAAGTCACTGGTTATACGGCCTCAGATTGTTTCTCTCCTCGTGAGAGCTCATTTGACTGTTTGCCTGTGTCCTGAAACTTTAACCTAGAGCCTTTCAAATGCCAGGAAAGAATGGTCTTCAAAAAAGAGACAATGAAATCTGTCTTGCTGAGTTTGGGGACGAACATTCAAACCATAGCAGTGCATATGAGCCTGTATGTAGAAATGGGAGCAAACTTGCTTTCACACTGTATGTAGAAATCAGAAGAAACTTGCTTTCACACTGACATAGAACAGAGTCAGCACAGAGAACTCAGGAGGATAAAGAAGCTCCGAGAGAGGTGATCTCACGGCCCCTCTGGACAGTCGTGTTGGCAGATGCTGGATTTCCAACAGGGCAAAAAGTGGGAGTGACTGGTAATATTGTCTCCAGGTTTCTCAAGCACAAGGACCAGCTGATATCCAGTTATTTTTTTATTTCTAGTACTAATGCTCAAGAACAGTCTGGGCTTTTACAAAGGTGAGAACAAGCTCCCAGAGGGGTGATTCAGGGCTGCATGTGTACACTCAGTACAGCCTGAGAACAGGAAAAAAAAAAAAAACTACAGATGACTTGATGTAGAAATGTGGTGAGAGGCTTGGTCCAGGGTGGGGAGGAGAGGATAGTGCCTTCTCACTATGTGCCTTCCTTGGTGCTTCACTTTCCAGAGATGTGTGGGTCTCAAGATAGAGAGCAAGTCACATTCATCTCAGTGCTGCAAGCAAGGTCTATTACAGTGCTCACTGGCATTAAGGTACTAATACATGCCTGTTGATGAACAAATTAATGGAGATAGTTTTACACTCAAAACAAGATATGTGGCTCAAAAATGCAATTTGACCCAGCCTTGCATATGTACATCTGTTTTAATAGTTGTTATATTAATTGCATTCAGCTCTTTTCTGCATAGCACTTATAAAGTGGCCAGTGACAGTAATATAATTAGACTAATCAGAATAAAGGGTGAAATAAGATTTCCAAGGTATGTCTTGACCCTGAGTTATATGACATAACTACAGTCATTCAGAACATATTAAAAGGTAAGTTGGTCTAGTGGGATGATTAAGTCCTTAGAATAAACTATCCCAGTGTGGTTCCTAGCCTTGCCCCTTACCATGTTTGTAGTCCTGAGCCAGAATCAAATGTTTTCCTGCAAAGTGGCTCTGTGGTACAATGCTTACTTACCTTGGAAGGAAAAAAAATCAAATTTTTACCCTTTATATGAAGAAAGCAATATCCATTGCCTGGGACGGGATGCTTATGACTGACGACATGAGCACATAAGTGGTACTGTCAGGAAGATGACTCTAATTTCAAGTAATTCTATTTCTGAATCCAAATCTCTGATGATTGTGATCTTGAACTGGAGACAGGTAAGGTACTTGAGGAATCAGTCTGCAGATCTGAGTCCAAGTACTGTGAATGGAGGGGATTTGACTCTGCCTGGCTTTAATCCAAATCCCATGACCCTGTGTTCACCTAGATTCAATATGAAGGCTGATTCCAGCACTGAAACAATATCTAATATCAGCCTACTGTACCAGGGAGTTCTGCCGTAATCTGTTTTCAGATTTGCTGAAGTTTTCTTTCTGATTTTATCAGCAATTATTTCAAATGCAATTGGCACACGACAATTGTGTTACTGGATCGTTGACTCCCATATCCTAGTAGATGATGAAAAGCAAATGCAATTTTGACAGTTTTGCCTCTACTCCTTCGTGTTGCTATAGAGAGAAGCAGCCCTGGCTAGAGAAGCTTAGTGGAAGAGCCTGAGTAGAGCAACCTGGTATTCAAGCTTCTGCATCACCCATTGCTTCATGAGCACAAGTCTACGGGGCCTGGGAGCTTTACAAATTACCTTTTAGTTGTTTTTGCAGTATGTAGTTATAGCAACCAAATTTTCTGCCACTATACCAGCTTTTACCCAAAAAATAAACAAAAATACTTTTTTAAATGTTAGCTGCTTTCTGCCCCTAAGAACCCTTTAGTGAAAAGATTTCAGATGAAGGCCATGAACTACAGGACCAAAGACAATCAGACATAATACCTACCATAGTATAATAACTTATTTGTAAGATAGAAACTATGAGCACATCCTGGCTAACTCGTTTTGAAGATTAAATAATATAGTGATAGACAGAGGTAGCCAGTCCTTTCCAGTTTGTTTCCTTTTATACAGATGTGGATCATATATCTGTTCATGTATTCAAGAGCTAACACTCATTTCAAGCAGGAATGTAAATGGAGTGAATTTGATTATTCTCATTTATTTTCTTTTTTTCCTGAAAGAAGATCATAAAGCCTGACCCTGTCTCGATCTTTGGGTTTGAAAACATGCAGAACAAATCTGAATTCAACCTATATCACTGACTGAAGCATCACAAGGCACTGGCCTATGGGAGCTTGTTTTACTTCAACTAGCAGTGTGCTCTTGATGTGAACTGAGACTCTTGTTATATGCTTTATGGAATTTACACCCAGGGGAGAGATGGTTATTAGATAAGTAATTATAATTAATGCACATTCCAAATACTCTAGTAATATTAAAACAGTAGGACGTACATGTTGCGTGTGTATGAACATGCATACAAAGAGATTTACTTTAAGGCACTGACCTGGGAGACAACTTGTTGTCCACATTTCACATGATAGAGACCTTGGAAAGGACTGACATTCTCATCCCAAGGCAATCCTTCCCTGATGCCAGGAGAATCAATGCTGCCTCTGAATTCTGAGGGCACTTGATTGGAGAATTGCTTTTGCTTGAGATAAGGTGAGTATCTTTCCTGTTTACAGCTTCAAGTGGAGGGGGGAGACCCAATCACATGAAAGAAGGCAGTCTGCTTTCCCCTAAAATCCACTTCTTTTGTTATAGACAACTTATAAAAGAAAGAACTTAATTTGGGGCTCATAGTTCCAGAGGCTTAAAGTCTATGTCCATCATAGCAGGAAACATGGCACCTGGATCTGGAGTAATAGCTGAGGACTCACATCTTGATATGAAAATAGGAGAGAAAGAGAGAGAGAGAGAGAGAGAGAGAGAGAGAGAGAGAGACAGACAGACAGACAGACAGACAGACAGACAGACAGACAGACAGACAGACAGAGACACAGAGACACAGAGACACAGAGAGAAAGCTAACTGGGAATGGCATGGGCTTTTGAAATCTCCAAGCCTATTCTCCAGTGACATACTTCCTCTAATCAGGCCAAACCTTTTGACCCTTCCCAAACAGTTTCACCAAATGGGGACCAAGTATCCAAATATACAACTCCACGGACGCCATTTTCATTCAAACCATCACAACCACCAATTTAAATGTAAATCTCAACTTAAATAAACAAACAAAAATTAGTACACAGAAACATCAAGGATAATTTTTTAACAAATATCTATGTATAAATGACCCAGTACAGTTAATATATAAAAGTCACGTGGGCTCCCACTCACAGGAGTCCATGACAGGCAAAGACAGACTGTGCACCAACCTACATTCCTAAGGGGCTGGGGAGATGGCTTATTTAGTAAAAGCATTTTCCTTAGTAGCATTGATTTGAGTTTGAACTTCAAAAACAAAGTTGTTTTTTTTCCAGACCTGAAATTTACAATGTAAACAAACATGGCCTAGAACTCAAGAGACCTCTGCCTCCCAAGGGCTGCTATTAAAGGCAGGTGTTAGCATGCCTGCCAGACCCACGTTATTTTTTTTTTATTTTATTAATTTTTTCATATTACATCTCGATTGTTAGCCCTTCCCCTATTTCCTCCCATTCTTCCCTCCCTCCCACTTCCCCCCTTCTCCCCTCCCCTATGTCTGTGATTGAGGGAGACCTCCTCCCCCTATATATACTCTTAGAATACCAAGTCTCTTCTTGGTAACTTGCTATCCTTCCTCTGAGTGCCTCCAGGCCTCCCCATCCAGGTGACGTGGTCAGAAAAGGGGCACCAGAGTTCGTGTGAGAGTCAGATTTCACTCTCCACTCAACGGTGGAGAATATCATGTTTGTTGGCTAGGTCCTGGTAGGGGTTCGAAGCTTACTGCCTATATTCTCCTTGACTGGTGCCTTAGTTTGAGGAGGACCCCAGGACACAGATCTGCCTGTTATAAAGTTCTTATTGTAGGTTTCCAGAGCGCTGTGGGTCCTACTGTTTCCCCATTCTTCCATGCTACTCTCGCCTAGAGTCTCAATAGGATGTCCTCTCTTCTGACCCACTTTTTTGGTAAGTAAAGTTTTTCATAGTACGTATCCCTTGGACTAGTGCCCAGGCCTTAATGTCAACCATTAATAAATGGGACCTCATGAGGTTGAGAAGCTTCTGTAAGGCAGGAGACACTGTCAGTAGAACAAAGCAACAGCCTAGAGACTGGGAAAAGATCTTCACCAACCCTACATCTGACAAAGGTTTAATATCCAAAATATATAAAGAACTCAAGAAACCAAACAACCCAATTGCGAAATGGGGCTTGGAACTTAACAGAGAATTCTCAACAAAGGAATATCAAATGGCCGAGAAACACTTAAAGAAATGCTCGTCCTCGTTAGTCATCAGAGAAATGCAAATCAAAACGACACTGAGATTCCATCTTAACACCCATCAGAATGGCTAAGATCAAAAACTCAAATGACACCACATGTTGGCGAGGATGTGGAGAAAAAAGAACACTCCTTCATTGCTGGTGGGAATGCAAACTAGTACAACCACTGTGGAAAGCTATCTGGCGCTTTCTCAGAAAAATGGGAATAGGGCTTCCTCAAGACCCAGCTATCCCACTCCTTGGACTATACCCAGAAAATGCCCTACCACACAACAGGGACATATGCTCAACCATGTTCATAGTTGCTTTATACATAATAGCCAGAACATGGAAACAGCCTAAGTGTCCCTCAGAAGAAGAATGGACTAAGAAACTGTGGTATATTTACACTATGGAATACTACTCAGCTATTAAAAACAAGGAATTCCCGAAATTTGTGGACAAATGGATTGATCTAGAAATTATTATAATGAGTGAGTTCACCCAGAAGCAAAAAGAGACAAATGGTATATACTCACTTATATAAGACCCACCTTTTTAATGGCTGGGTAAAGTGGTGTGTGCTTGTAATGCAAGAAATAGGACAATAGAAAGCAGAAAAGGAGTATTCCTGGAGCTCATTGGCCAGCCATCTCAGCCTACTTGGCAAAGTTCCTGGCAGATAAGATACCTTTAAAAAGTGGAAAGCACCCAAGGAATAGCATCAAGGTTGTCCTTAGGTCTATGTACACCTGCACACACATGTCCAATCATGTACTCACACACACAAATATACACATATGCTCTCACATACAAATACACACATGCACTCACATACTTAAATACACTCAAGCATATGTACACACATACATCATATATACATACTCACACCCATACATACATACATGGAAATTCTCTATTCTGGGAGATCAGGAGTTGCCAACGAGACTATAGGTAAGCTGGGCAATGAGTTAAAATTTCCAGAGCATATCCTGTGGGACAGAGCTGGGATCTTTGTGATGGTTTGCCTTCTGATCTTTTCAGGATGCCTGTGGCCTAATTTCTGGGATAGGTGGATATTTACTTTGCAGAGAAAGGGCAGATTGCATATAGAATTAAGATTGCTATTCAGCTGACCTTACATTGTCCTATATTATATGGATGATCTAATGTGATGACAAAAGTTCTTCCAATGCAGAAGAGGGAGGCACTGGAGTGAGAGAGAGAGTAAAGAAGCCACACTGTGGGCATTAAGGATGTGTGAAGCAGCCACAAGGAAGGAGTGCTGTAGATCTCTGGAGAACGTAGGAGTGCAGTAGGCCTCTGAAGAAGCTGGAAGTTAAAAAAAAAAAAAGTGGCTGCTCTCTTAAGAACCTTTAAGAACCTTGAATTCTGCCAAGTGAAACCTTTTTGGAATTTCTAATCTTTTAGAGCTGTAAGATAATAAATGCTATTGCTTTAGGCCGCTAAGCTGGTTCTTAGTTATGGCATCAATAGCAAACTAACACAGATCTAGTTCTGCATCTCGAGTGCCTCTTAGCACTGTGCTTCTGAGTAACCTCTTCCTGTTTCATCTTCCCTTGCTCTGAACTCTTCCAGGCTACATTTTTAATTTGTCCTAAAATCTTATCCCTTACACATTATGGAGCAAGGCTGATGGAACCCAGCTGTCACAATACCCAATCACTGGTACTGAGACAAATCCGAGAGACTTATTAGGGTAAGAAGGCCAGAGTCACTCAAGGATCACTTGACATACTTCCCCATGGGCAACTAAGGCTCATAGAAAGGGGTGTGCTTGCCTACAGAGGCAGAGCTCAAAGGGAACTAGGTTTCTAGGTCTTCAGCCCCCAGACAAGGATGGACATGCCACCTATTTGATAGTGATGGACCCATTGGTAGTTTAGACCAACCTACAGCCCAGGTCTTAGAGCAAGTGTATAGTCCAAAATGATGGTAAGCCTAGGGTGGGAAAAGGGAGTCTGAGATGTCATCTTCTAATTCTGGGGGACTTCTCAGCAAGGGCAAGTTCCCCAGGGGCCTTGGAAATGTGGGGTGAATGTCTCAGCAGGCAATGTCCCCTTTGGGAAAGAATACCAGCAGTGCTGTCCCAGGAGAGGTTACAGGATGAAATTCCACGTCTGGGTAAGAAAAGGCTCGCACAAGCCAGCTTCAAGGTCTTTAATCTCTGTGTTTGCAAGCCTCAGTGGAGTGTGGGTGTAGGAGGATCAGCCTTCCTGGTGGGCCTTTAAAGCTCAGGGTTGTCTCTTACCTTATACCTCCTACCCTCCATTTTTCCAAAGCAGTGGGAACAACTCTCAACTTTGCGCTTTGTCACTAAGTCTTTGTACCCTTAGATCTTCTGTTCCTGGCTGCCGGGAGATATATCTGTCTTACTTCAAAAAGGCCCTAGCAGTGGGGTGACAGGCACCATGCTAAGACCTGGCTCATTTGCAAGTGGCCCTCTGTAGTTCAGACCAGGTTTGTGCAACTCCAGCTGCAGCCTCCCTCCACTTCTGGTTTGACTGTCATGCAGTGTTCAGCCTGCCCCTCATCTCCTTCTTTCTCTATGGCACAAGAAAGACTCCAGGCCACCCCAAGACTGTGGGGCTGGGACAAACTCGTGTGATCCTCACTCCTGGGCTGAAAACTGTCATCTTCCAGCTCTGTTAAAGCCTCCAAGTGACATCGGACAGCCACTGTGATTCTCTCCCTGGAAGAAGGGCATCCCTTGGGCCCTGCAGGATTAGTACAGAATGTGCAATTTGCATATATCTCCACCCTTTGCTGCCCACCCACTAAATCTTTTTTTTTTTTTTTTTGCCCAAATACCAGTAATACATCATAATGTTTAACTTACTTTAGGAAAATGATTATGTCCTATTCTCTCTAGTCTTCCTCCATCTTTCTTTCTCTCTCTTCTCTCTCTCTCTCTCTCTCTCCTCTCTCTCTCTCTCTCTCCTCTCTCTCTCTTCACAGAAGAGAAATCTTTTGTAGAGTCACAGGAAACAGCACTAGGGAGACTAATATTAATTTCTGGTACTCCAGAGACAAGAGCAAATTTCAATAAGGCACCTATCTCTCTTAATACTTTCCCTCCCTAGATTTGGAAAAGCCACTGACCTTAGTCTGGGTTTCAGTATATCTGTTTTTCTGTTTTGCATTCAAGGGCTTTCTTCAATGTGTGATTTTCCTTCCCTTTGTGTTGCCGGTGTGAGAGAACAGAAGACAGGAACAGAAGGAGGACACAGCAGGGCCGGTTCTTCTTGTTCCTAAACAAAGTCTCTGGTGGGAAGCTGGGTGGGGCAGCTTTTTCACATTTGTAAATTGCAGCTGAAAAAAAAAAAGTAAGTCCTAGTAAATATGAAAGAAAGGGGATTTTTTCCCTAGATATTTTGAGAAAAAGAAGAATTAACCTGGGCTTCTTGTTGTCCAAGATGAAGGAGTCACCTGAGACCTGAACGTTTTCAATTTTACTTAGAAATTGCATTTTATTTAGGATATTATTTTTAAATGGATTATTTTGACAAATATAATATAATGTTTTTATGTGCTCTATTTCATTAATACCAATGGTGAAGGTTCCAGGCTTCTGTCTTAGGGTTTCTCATGCATGCAGGGAGGGAGGAAAACAGGAGCAGAATGCACTTACCTACAGCAGTATTGGTTCATGTGTGTCCAAAAGCCTTCTCCATTGTCAGAGAACTACTACCCCACCCAGTGGCACCTACCAATGTAGAATAACTGTGTAGATGGGGCAACTGGAACACAGTCATGTCTGTAGTATGTGTCTAACGCTTTCAGTCTGAGCCCAGCCAGACTAGCAGATGCCCACCATTTCCTTTCAACATCTCCATAAAGCCGGCTCCACCCTGGCTTCTCTAGGCATCTGGTCGTCTTAATTTCTTCTGGCTTAATGAGTTTTTCTTCTCACCAGCACCCTTTGTCCCTAAAGATACCCAATTCTCCTCAGTATGATGCTTATCTATCATCGTGAAACACACTAGCAAAAAAAAAAAAAAAAAAAAAAAAAAAAAAATCACACTGACTTAATACAACCCTCAAGTTATTATAAGCTTTATTATACCAGATTCAGCTGAGTCTTTTCCTGGAGGTGGGAAGTACTGTGACTAGACTATAACCATTGAATAGACTATTCTGGATATAGAGAAGTCCCCGAGTCTGGCAGTTGTGGGGATGGCTAGAACCTGGGCTTCATGAACTATTGACTGGGTACAAGGCCTAGCCTCCAGCAGGACTATTAAGTCCATCAAACCTCTTACCTAGCCACAGCTGTATGCTCACATTGATTCCATAGGAGGGAGAGTCCAATTTCCTCCCTGTTGAGGTCTGAAGGTTTGTGACTTCTCCAAAGTTTGTTGAAATGCAACTCTCAGAGATCAGTATGAAGAGCTGGTACCTGCAGAAGGTTATTTCACGAAAGCCCAGTCCTACTGCATGCAATTAACACCATATAAAGAGGCTGGGAGTAACTGTTACATACCCTCATGCCATTCTTTTTGTTTTTTTTTTGTTTTTGTCCATGTCCAGATTCCAGAGCTATAAGATCTAAGTGTCTTCATCTGTAAATTATTCAGTGTAAGGCCGCACAAGTGGGCTCAAACTCCTCCCTTGAATATGAACTGATCTTAGCGCCTTGATTCTAATGAATACAATTATGTTGTGTAATTTCAGGAACAGGTTAGAAAAAGTAGTACAGGTTTGACCAGGTTCTTTTTCCCAAGGTACAAGCTAGACTGTAGTAGAGTTAGAGGCATTTAAGGAACTAGCCATCCCACAATGTGAGGAAGAGACTTTGGGTCAGCCTAGCCATCAGTGTCCATGTCACCTGATGAGATTTCTTTGTTGTATTGGGTATGGGCTTCTGATCTTCAGAGTTTCTCAACCACCAAAATTTTGTGTACATTGCTCTGTAGGCATAACTACCTCAGCAGTGATGGCATGGGGACTCTGGAATGTGTGCTACAGAAATTGAGGGTAGGGCTCCTTGTCTGCTGTGACATGACCTGGAGCAGCTTAGCCATTTCTGCTGTACTTCAGTCAGCCACTTGACAAGAGCTGATGAGGAACAACACAGAATCCACTTCTTGATGAAGGGGAGGTAAGAGGTTACAGCCACATTTTAAGTCATCTACACCCAGCTTTCTTCGTTCCTACAAGTGACAGTCATTGTTCAAAGTCATTGTTAAGACAGAAGCCGCCTGTATTTCATGTTTTATTCCTCTCTCATCCCCACATCTAGTTCCTCAGCCATTAGGACCTGCTGATGCCCATTTCAATGCATTTGAAAATCTCCATGTGTCTCCTCATCTATTTTTCTACTCCTCTGGCCAGTATGACCATCACCTCTTGCAGAACCCATGTCACCCTCTACTCTACCTTTATCCCAGACACTAGTGACCAAACATCACCAAAGGGATATTTTAAAATATTTTATGTATCTTCTTTTTGCTCCCCTGGAGTCCTGCGGTGGCTTTGTTCTTTGTGAGTGGTATTTGAACTCATTAGTGTAGCTCCCAAGGACCTACATATTCACTTTGTGTTTCCCTCTCGAGTCCAAGCCATTCCAATATCTTGCTTCCATCTACTATCATTCATGGCAAGCTCCTCCTAGTCCCCAGGACTATATTGCATGTTATCCTTTTTGCCTGGAATCTTTTTATTCGTTTCTTTTTTAATTTTTAAGTAATATCTTAAATGTCACCATTCCATTAAACCTGACCTAATTACACTAGCCAAGGTTTACTTCCTTTTTCTCCCTTTCTCTCTTTCTCTCTCAACACCCTGGTATTGCTATTATTTATGCAGTTAAATTTAAGTTTACACACTACCCTTCAGTTGTGTCAAAATGACAATGTAATATTTTCCTATGCTTGTAATATTATCCTGCCCTGTGTAACATCCTCATTATAGCCACTAGAGACAGTAATGGGTAGCTGCTGGTGGTGAAAATATACAACTTTGAATCATCTGAACTAACCAGTCAGACATAAATTTTAAGTACATTCAGTCTCTCATGAGGGAGGGGGTATTCTGCCATCATTTTTCATTCCAAAGTGTACATCACAAATTCTTCTTCTCCTCTTTTATTGGTTTCTCGTCTTCATTTGTTTATTGAGATACGGTCTGTCCTAATTTTCTTTTATTTCTGTGATAAACACCGCAACCAAAAACAACTTGGGCAGGAAAGGGTTTATATCATTTCGCAGCTTTATTGATCATGAAAGGCAGTCAGGGCAAAAATTCAAGGTAGGAACCTAGACGCAGGACCTAGAGCACTGTTTGCTGGCTTTCCATGGCTTGCTCAGTTTGCTTTCTTAAATAACTCAGGACTACATGCCTAGGGGTAGCACCACCACCTTCCTTTATGAATCACTAATTAAGAAAATACCTTACAGACTTGCCTACAGGTCAATCTGATTGATGGAGGCCTTTTCTCAATTGAGGCTCTTTTTTTCCCAGATGACTCTAGTTTGTGTCAAGTTGACAGAAAACTAACCACTACGGAGAAGCTTTGCTTTTCCTATTGTTGGGGAAGGCACACTCTGTGGTCTTTCTGTCCTGGGTCCCCATCCACTATGACTGGTCTGGTCCAATTCTGGGTCCTAATATTCTCTGAAGTCTGATTAATCCTGCCTGGCCATCACAGTGGATATGATTTAATATCTTTGCCATCTCTTCCTACGTAGGATGTCTCTACTTTTTATCAACTTCTGGCCTCTGCCTGTTCATTGTCTACTCAAGGACATTACTGGTCAGTCTTTGCCCTAGCATATATAGAAACTTCTGAATATTTTAAAGATTGAAAATGAAACAACATCTCAATCATGCATTTGCATTTTCTTCTCCTGATGCTCTTTACTGGTCCCATTTTGTGATGAACCTTGAGGAGGAATAGAGAACTTATTCCTATTACGATGATTTTATATGCATGACATTGTGGTGTAGTCTCCAAGACACAACTGTGACGATGGTGCTTCATAGAGACCAAGTCAAGAACCTCTACTCTAGACAAACACTCTACAGAGCTCTTTGACACCAAATCAGGGACTCCATTATTTTTTTCACAGGACCATGAACTTCATGACATGATGCTTCAGCTTCTATGTACTCTGGGTGCCTTTTGGTACACGGGTATGTTCTGCCCTTAGTCTCTGTTTCAGCTTCTTTTATGTTAATATGGTAAACACCATGAACACAACTTAGGAATTCAACTGTGTCAGGGCTACTGGCTACCCCTAATTGATTCCATTGCACATGATAGTATCACAATGCAGTGACAGCTCTGACAGGGTATGGCTAGTGCCACTTAGTACTATGTCATGCTATGACCCACTGCTGGAAATAATGAATCTTTTCTTTAAAACTTTAGGTTACTCTTATTGTCTCTATGGTCAAGCCTACAAATGTTGATACAGACTGTATAAAACCCTACATATTCTTTGTCTAATAATTTTCAAGAATATTTGGTTTTAATACAAAGCAATGGTATTTTATGTTCTTGTTTCCTTTCCAGGGACAATAAACTTAACTGCAAGATACAGTACTGCATTACGAGGTGGAGAAGGAGAGAGAGAGAGAGAGAGAGAGAGAGAGAGAGAGAGAGAGAGAGAGAGAGAGAGAGAGAGAATGAAAAGCCAAGATCTATTCTCAGTAGCATTACCCTTTATGTACCACAGCAGCTTTTAACTATCTCCTCCTTTTATGAATTTAGAATGCAACCTACCAGTTTTCTTCTTTCAGAATCTTCAAAAAGAATTTTTAATGTCTTAAATGAAATAGAATCACGCCACTTTTCCTTCTCCCTTTCTTCCCTGCAGTCTTTCGCAGATACTACCCCTCAAACCCTGCCCATGTCCCCCTATCAAATTGAAGATGAATTTATCATTACTATTATTGTTTTACACATAAACACACAAATGTGTGTGTGTATGCACAATAAATACACACACAACTTGCCAAATCTGTTTTTATTGTTTACATGCGTATGATATTCAAAATGGCTAAGATCAACAAACTAACCAACAACATGCTGGTAGGATTGTGGAAAAAGGAGCCCCCACTTACTTGGTGGGAATACAAATTGGTGCAGCTACTCTGCAAATAAGTATGGAGTATTCTCAAAAAAAAAAAAAAAAAAAAAAACTAGACATAAATTTATCATGTGACCCAGTTACACTGCTCCTTGGCCTATGCCCAAAATACTGAACATCCTCCTGCACAGCTGCTTGCTCAGCAATGTTCATTGCTTCTCTATGCATTATATCTAGGAAATGGAACTAACCTAAATGCTCTTCAACCAAAAAAAAAACAAAAAAAAAAAAACAAAAAAAAAACAGATAATGAATATGTGATATATTATACACTATGGAATACTATTCAGCTGTAAAGAAAAATGAAATCATGAACTTTACAGGTAAATAGCTGGACCTAGAAAAGGTTATATCAAGTGAGATAACCTAAACCCAGAGAGACAAATGTAACATATTCAATTTCACCTGTCTTTCCTAGCTCCAAATCTTCAGATACAGCTACCACTCCTCATCAAAGAGACCACTCTTCCCCGCAAATAGAGACCATCACAGAAAACCACAACTGGACACAATGCGGAGATCAACAGGTCATGGGGATCCTAGTCCCAATAGATACATATTATGACATATTATTACAGCACCTGCGTCTGTAGCCCAGGGAACATCACAGAAGAAGGAGCAGAAAAATAAGAAACTGCTGTGGAACAGTCTTTCCTAGCAATGGCAGCACAAACAATGCCAATGTACATGTTACTGTGGAGGCAGTAAATATCCTGAGGTCCTACTCATAGACAAAGAACTACAGCACGAACACTGGGAGAAGAATTACCCTCTCCAAGGAATGAGGCCTTTGCTGGTTGCTCAGTACAGACTGGTCAGCCTTGAAACAAAATACACACAAACAAAAACAACAGACACGGCAAGTTGTGTTGAACATCTTAACTCTCAGTCTTAGTCCAGGTTAAGTGAGATCTGTTCCTTTTTCTTTCTTATATGATTCCCCCTTTGCCTACTTTATATCCTACTTTGGGCCTATATACACATAAAGGGCAAGCAGAGTCAGCAGCTGGGGATCCCAGAACAGGCTGGATGATGGGGTTTGGAATGCTCTGCTATTTAGAAGGTACCAAAATACGTGGCTTATGTGGATGAGTCAGAAGAGGCTTTCCCTCCCCCAGGGAGAACCAAGGCCTGATATACTTTGAGAATACTCTCTGTGTAGAGAACAGAGCAAGTGTCCATAGGGAAACTGGAAGCAAAAGTCAGGTAAGCCCTGATGCTGACGCAATAGAGAGGAAAGTCAGAATGGAAGTGGCTGAAAAGAAATGGCAGTGGAGGTGGGGGTAAAGAGGAAAGCTAGCGAGAAGCTGGTGGTGGCCTGGTGAGAGACCTTACACCTCAGGAGTCCCTGAGCTCTTCTCCGAGCAAGCAGCAGGGAATGTCCTATGCTTGCTCATCTTTTCCAGCTCTCCATGGGCATTAAACACAGCTGTGTTAGCCTAACACAATTACCTTTGTATTTTGGTTTGTCTAGGTTGAGCAAAGACAGCAGGTAGCTCATGAAGAATAGGGGCCAATTACATTATTAATGGACATATTTACAGGCCATTGAAAGAAAAGAGAGTCCTACTTTTCAACTTCAGACAACCCAGAGGGGAAAAATTCACAAAGTTGTAATGGATGTAAACATGTTTTTGTTTTGATCCCAAGTGTGGGATGTGAGAGGCCACTAGAAAGGGAACTGCCTCATGCAAGAGCATGGCCTTTGCCAGTCACAAAATGTCCTGTATGGACTTTGAAAGCATATCAATAGGAGTCCAAAGACCAGAGAGTCATACCTTGGCATGCTTTGCATTGCTTCGCATCACTTGGCTGCTCATTGCTTCACTTTGAGGCACTCCTTGTGAGAAACACTCTGGAGAAAACTTTGATGAGGCTGTTTTTGATTCCTGCTGTTGCTCCCACTGGTGCTTGTTCCTGTTTCTGTGTTTGCTGTTGAAATTCTGGTGACAGGCGTGGTGGCACATGCTACTTTAATCCCAGCACTTGGGAAGCAGAGGCAGGTGGATCTCTGTGAGTTTGAGGACAGCCTGGTCTACAAAGTAGGACAATCAGGGCTCTTACACAAAGAAGCCATCTTGAAAACTGAGAGAAAGAAAGAAAAGAAAAGAAACCCTAGGCTGGAGAGATGGCTCAAAGGTTAAGAGCACTGGGTGCTCTTCCAGAGGTCCTGAGTTCAATTTCCAGCACTCACATGGAGGTTCACAACCATCTATAATGAGATCTGGTGCCCTTTTCTGGCCTGTAGGCATCCCTCTTCTGGCCTGCAGGCATACATGCAGGCAGAACATTGTATACATAATAAATAAATAAGTTTTTAAAAAAAGGAAAAGAAATGCTATGCTGGTGACAAAGAGTGGAATGATCCCAAGGAATTGAGTCTAGAAAGGTCTACCTCCACTGTCTCTACTAACCTTAGGAAGCAAGGTAGAGGCATTAAAGAACACCAAATAAAGTAGATTTTTAAAAGACCAAAGCTTACACAAAGTAAATCCAGGAAAGCTGGTAGCTTGGGGTCAGATGACAGAAAGGTGGAATTGAACAGAACAGCAGCCACCCTCACCCTCCCCTAGCTCAGGGATACATGTGTCTGAGGATTTCAGTCCAAATGGGATGGATGCTGAAAGTTTCAAGGGCTGCTGAGTGTCCCCTGTGCTGTTCAACCTAAACACTTCTATGTTTAGACATTTCATGTTATTTTGCTAAAGTTCTGCTTGAAAACACGGAATCCTCTGCTGCTGCAAGAAATGTGCATACCCCCTCTGTTATGCAAATCCACCTGTGTGTAGGGAAGACAAGGAAGCTCAGGAAGTGGGGTGCTCCTAGTCTCCAAAGGCAGCTTTCTTGAGACAGAAAAGAGCCTCCCCCTACCCTTAGTGTCCAGGAAGAAACACATTAGCTGAGTCCCTTTTAGTATGAAATTGATGTCCCCTTGTGGCAAGTACAGTTAGTCACAGGCTGTCTCTGGCCACAGTCAGTACCAAGACACCCAGGCACTCTGTCTCTGCTGAGTGGTGTTTCAATCAACCCCCTGGGACTGGACCATGCTGCTTCAAATACTCATTATTTCAGCTATGGAAGTCCTGACAGGTATTTGCACCAAAAGACTCTCCAACTCTTTATACCAGAGATGCCTTTGTTAGCCAAGAGCATTCAAAATGTTCTGTAGTTTGGGCTATTGGATTTTATTTGCAAGTTCTTACATTGATAGACTATAACATGCCCAGGAAGTGGGGACATTCTGAAAAGTTAGCCAAGGCAAGCGAAGACTATCCCACCTCTGGATACAAGGGGAACTCTCTCACTTTTTTTGTGTGTGTACCCATGACCCAACTTTGCTATACGAGGCAGGTTGGGTAAGGTCGCTACTGGCATTCAAGGACTACATGCAAGGCTCCAGGCAGTGCTCTGGGTGGTATACATAGAATTTTCATCTGATCCTCATGACAGCCTTGAGAGGGGTGATCTGTTATTGGAAAAGTGAGGGTCTACTGCAGCACCCCACAAACCCTGGCATCCCAAGGCCTTAACATAAGGAGGTATATGGGGCAAGCTGGATTGCAATATGGATATGGTATATCTTGCTTTTCCACTAGGATGCTTCTATGTCTCTTCTACTGTAACTAAAATCAAAGTGCTCTTGATAGCCACAGAGTGTTTTTTTTTTTCTCTTCATACCGGTTCTGTGCACACATTTATGATTTTCCCATTAGTCAAACTTTTACACACACACACACACACATACACACACACACACACCTCATGTCTTAGGAAAAGCAATACAATGGCATTATGATGGTTTGATGAACAACTTTTTTCTGCTGACTTAGGTGACAAAGCGTTCTACATGTTAAATGGAATTAAAGAACAGGTCAGTAGGGTTTCTTTTTAACACTAGAGAGAGATTAGAAGTGTCCTTTTATCCATCCACAAATATAGCTGCTCATGAAAAAAAGATGACAATACTAATTTCATTCATAACATACAAAAAGAGTGAGAAACAAATGTTCTTGAAACACAAATTATGAGATTTAGTTGGTTTGGTAAAACTTTTATGATTAGCTATAAACAATCAGTTTTAATGAAGCAATACATCTGTTCATAAAAATATAAATGATTATTAAAACTGTAGACAAACATTTCTACTCACAGAAGACCTAATGGAATGAAAACAGTAATTACAATGCCAAAAAATATTGCTAAGTGTTAAAATTGACACTAAGAAAATGAAACACTTTGCTTAATTTTTGTTAACATTTCCTGTTGAGACATGGCATGTGCAGTGTTTCAATTGACACAAAACCTTGGGTTTTTTAAAAAATTGTTGTTGTTGTTGGTGGTGGTGGTAGCTTTTCCCCCATTTTCACACTCTGCTTTGTGGTATTGTCACATAAAATTTGGCCTGGCTCCACCAGATGGATTTCAGAGCACGGAAGGTTCACTTACATTTCCTTCCTCCTTATATATTAGCTAAATGGAAGAGTGTGGTTTGGTTGGTATTGATGTTTTCATTTTATACAGTGGTCTGATATTATGCTCAGAAATACCATTGCTTAAGTATGTTACACCTCTTCCTAGGATACTCACCATATTTAGGGACAAAATTCAGGTCTTGGGACCCACAGTGAGCCAGCGAACCCTGTTTCACAGAGCTCCCACGCGACACTGACATGAAATAAAATGTACAGTGTGAATCAGTCACTTTGCATTTTGTCTGACACTTTCTGGACAATCAAAAGATTCCCTGACAATGGCTAGTATGTTCTATTTTAATATTCTCTCTGTAATATATGCAGACTGCTACAAACAAAAGGAACCCCACAAATTTCTGCAGGTCGACAGTGTGAACGGGCCATCTCCTCAGAGCGCTGAAATCAGCAGCATTTTGAACAAAGCAACCCGTTCTTTTAAGAAAAATCGCTCTATAGAAATGCTGTAATTTCCCTGTTACAAAGGAGCCTTTTCCCAAGCACGTAAAGTGCCAGTTTGTTCAGTGTGACCTCTGCTTTCATTCTATCAAGGTTGTATCTGATTACAATGTAAGACAGATGAAGGGGATGCCGTGCTAGGCAAAGAAGAAAAAAAGTTTTAGTCTTGGGTCACTTGCAAAAGTGGTTCATCACTTTTATTGGCAATGTTTTCAATATTATTCTGGGGGGGAGTCTCCTGTGTCATTCTGAAAAGACCTCTCTATAATGCATTTTTGGGCTCTTTTATGTGTTTATTGAAGGCTGAGCCACACAAATGAACCCTGGAGATCTACCCACACAGCAAGCTGGAGTCTCAGCAGACAACCACACCAGCCTCCTCCAGTCTGCATGGACTTTGACTCCTAAGCCTGAATTTATTCCCAATCCAGATCCTACAGAGGCTGATACGATTTCTGCAGGAGTACCCAATATGGTGAAAAACAATACAGACCCTATAATACAAATTCTATTTGTGTATCACTGGGAAGAGAACATCATGATAGTAGGTCACCTAACAGAGCTGTGGGTTCCAAACTTGGTTCAACTACCTAGTGATTCTTGAAGATTATCTACATTATTTGTATCATGCTAGTTCACTTGTGAGTGACTTTGCGGGAGATAACTATCTTTCTGATCCTCAGTTTCATTCCTTCTTACACAGAGTTGTTAAACTTACAAGTTGTGGGCTAGTAAACAGCATTCTGACTGTACATGAAATGTCAGGTAAGTTTACTACATGCGATTATAGTATGTTAAGGAAGAAAGAAAGCTGGAGTTTCTATCTTGCTGAGATCCATCACAGGGGATGTAGTTTACCACCATCAGAGTTACACAGACTATAGAGTCCCACTGGCATCTACATCCGAGTACAAAGACTTTGGAAAAACCCATTTGTGTCATGGAGCTTCTCAACCAGTGAAATGAGTCCTTCCAAATACCCGCTGTATAGGATGAGGTACCAGTGTTTTATAAATGCGAGGATGAGATAACGAACATAAAGCACTGGCATGCAGTAGCTGCTCAACAGATGGCATATTGTGCTTAGGGATGGATTGTCCTCACCTCAATGGGAAGCCAGGCTCTCATCAGCTTTACCTTAAAAACATGTTACAGCCTCCCACAGCGCCTTCCTCTGAACCCTCTGCCTCTGTTGATCCCTCCCTTCATGTCCCTGTGGGCTCTGTCAGCCATTTCCCGCCAGCTAATCTGAAAGTTTCTTTCTAAAACTATGAACCAAATCATGTGGCCCCCTTGCTCAGCCCTTCCAGTGGCTGCCACTGTCCTAGGAGTAAATCCACGACTTGAGCCCTTATCGTCTGTTATTATGCAATTGCTTGTTCCATTTTGGCACCGTGGTCCTACCTGATTTTTTTTTTCTTACATGAAAGGCTGCTCACTTTGCAAAAAAAAAAAAAAAAAAAACCAAAGCAAACCAACCTTTTTTCGCATCTCTCTTTCTTCTTGTTCAGTTTCTGGTTCACATGTCTTTCTCTGAGAGACTCTTTGACCATCTACTTTTCCCTCCACTCAGTTCACCAAAAGCATGACCATGTTACACTTAAGCATGCTCTCCTTCGATTCTAATGGATTTCTTAGAAGAGTGTGAAACCTCCCCGAGATCAGGTGCTTCGCATGTGTCACTGCCGCTTGTGTCATCCGTGTCTAGTACAGGCCCTGGCATATGGCAGGTGCTCAATCAATGTTGGATTAATGAATATTGATTGCTCATTTCATGCCGGGCACTTGGTTAAGGTGTCTGGGATTCAGAGATGAATGGCTGTTTTGTTCTCAAGGCAGATAAATATTGCAAGTGAGATAAGCTATGGATATTAAGTGAGAACAAAAGAAAGACAAAGCCTCCGAATGAGGTAGGGGTGGTGATGGCTGGAGCACAGAGTCTTCCCAAGTTGGCCAACACAATCTGAATCTTAAAGGCTGGACACCAGATCCAATGCTGCATCTCCAGTCTCTTGTACCAAGTAGAAATACATTGCATCTAATAATGCCGCACAAATAAATGTTGCTATTCATGTCATTGTTGCTTTGGGTCAGGACATTTCTTTGCTCATGATCCTTTGAACCACCGAACCCCTAGCAGAAAGTTTTGTTCCTTTTCTGTACACATGCCATAAGAGGAGACTAGGAATGGTGAATTTAAAGAGTAGAGAAGCCGGCACAGTCCCAGGAAATTCCTCTTGCTGTTTCAAGAAGATGATTCCTGCTGCTACAACCCTGAACAGTGCCGTCAGGGGAGATGCTGGTGAGCGGCTCTCATAGCAGCACACAAGAAGAATTGCTGTTAAAAATATTATGACAAGTTATATGAAGCACTGAGGGATACTCCCCGAGTCCTCAAGAGTGAGGCGATCGTTCCTAGAGTCATAAAAGTGCCTTGGCAAGCGAGGACAGTAAATGTAATAAAGGGGGGGGCAGGTTGTCTGAGCTCATAAAGGAGGAGGGTGATTGTCTGGTTACAGTCCTTCATAAAATCCCTCAACATGGTAGAGGGAGAGAAATTGGGTCAGTGGATGATGTTTCCATCACTCTTTCTAACATAGACAAGATTGGTTGGCTACAAAACAATGAGATCCTCTCATTATTCCAACAAATAAAGGCAAGCCATTGGGGAGTAACTGGTCACATTAGATTTGGCACAGGATATATTCCAAGACCGGAAGACTTGCTGGATGAAGGTCAGAAGACATGGCCCCAGGGTCTGTACCTTCTGAATTGGTGTGGGTGGGACCTAAGCTTCTAAACCAATTAGTTAGTCAGGGTAATTAAATCTAGTGGCCATAACAAGCAGATTAATAATCTTTTCACCATTCAGTACTAGCTTATAGTCTTTCAGGGGTTCAGTGGTCAATGCCTCCTTGATTGCATGATTTGGTAGACATATCTTTCAGCCAACAGATGGGAAAAGACATGTTGACCACGTTGGGTATCTTATGGGGTCCAGACACTTTAAAACTAAAATTATGCATTGTTTTCCCTGTTATATACAGTAAAAGAGTAAGGAAATGTCCATAGTTAGGGTAAATTAATCTCTTATTCATAAGGAGAGAGAAATCTATACAATTGAGGATTCACAGGAAGGCAGGAATCCTGCAGCATAGACCTCATGAGACATTCTTTCCTGACCAAGCAAATCCCCCAAACTTTGTCCTCCTCTTTTGCTTGTTATCATCTTCCATGAATATATTTGCAGTAGGTGTTGGAGACAGTCTAACCTTGTCAGCCACAGAGTCTCTGCAGCCCATGGTTTACTATTAGAAGATTGAAGGACCAATGGTTGCTTTAAGTCTCAAATTATCAAGTTTCTGTTTACTCTGAAATTGTGATACAGTTCTTGCAAGACCTCAGTGGACTGCTGATCTCTAAGGAATTTATTTTTATTTGTATATATGGTGTGTGTGTCTGTGTGTGTTTGTGCACGCGCGCATGCCACATGTATGTGGTACCCTCTGAGGCCAGAGGAGGGCATACAATTCCCAGTGCTGGACTGATAAATGCTTATTGCCACCACCATGGCTGTTGAGAATCAAATCTGGGTCCTCTGGAAGATCAGAAAGTGCTCTTAACCACAGAGTTGTCTCTCCAACCCCCACTGCTAATGTTTTCAAACCTATCATTTCTCTGCTTTCTCTCCACTTGCTGTTCCCTTCCAATTTCATGGTACATTGATTGACACTTTCAGAGTTAAGTGGCAGACCACATTTTAAACTTGATCTTTGTTGCAGTGTTAGGTCAGACAGTTTGCCTTTTAGAGAAAAGATTTTGTCAATATTATCTGTTATTTGAATCTGGAATACGCTTTTCTGATCCTCCCAGGCCCCACATTTCAGAACTCTCTACTCCCTTCCATTTTTGCTTATAAACCAATTAATGGTCCCATGAGTACATCTTGTTTTTGCAATGCCTTTTGTCAAAAAGCCAATATTAGCCAGGAACTCCCAACACTCAATTTGCTAGACACGAAGCCACTGCTGTCTTAAACCTAACACATGTCATATTCTTGGATCCTTTTTAGTGCCGAATACTGAAAACTGGGTATGTTTTAGGAAAATAAAGTCCCTTAAGGGATTATATCAGGAATAGTGCAATATACAGCGGCAATCATGCTCACTCATTGGAAGACTGGGAGAAAAGCCATGGAAAAGCCACTGTACCTACATTTGCATCTTCAAATGGAGACAGACATATTGGGTAATGGTGTGCACCATGTGGGAGACTCTTCTGAGGATGCTCATATGCCGCTGGTAGCCCAGTGCAACCAGCAGAGAGAGTTGTGCTCATGGTAGCACTTTCCTTAAGCGTAGGCTTCTACAGTGTCCCACAATGTCGGGGCACAGTGGCATTGGGACAGTCGGTTCCCATAAGCAACATTATTAGATCCTAGGTAGCAAAACACTGTGTTCTCACTGAAGGACAGAGTCTGGTTTCAAACTGCACAAAGAGAACACTGTCTTCTCCCTTCCATCATGACACATGAGGGTTCTCAGGGACCAATTTCTTGCCCCCTTAGCCTTTTCTCTGGTTGGTAGCAGACAAAATCAATCTGTATGCTGTGAACATGGGCACATTGTGTTCTCTTACTCTGCCTTCTCTTTGCCAGGCTACGTCCTTGACCCACAATTCTCCTGTATGACAGATCCTCTCTCCTGAGAAAAATTTAAACAATAAGAAAATGATCATCTAACTTGTCAGAAATTTTGGATGCTGCAGAAGTAATGCTCAGGGGGAAATTATAGCAGTTTTACTGCATATGCATTATATAAGAACAAGACTTCACATTGAAAATGTAGATTTATGTCAGGAAAAAGTAAAGAGAATAAGCTTAAATCAGCAGAAAAGAATAAAAAAAAATCAATGAGCTTGAAATCAGGAAAATAATAGGAAGTAAAGCAAAATTTAAAATGTATCAATACACTAAAATTTTCTTGACTGAATAACAAAAGAGAAAATTCATACTACCGATAACAGAAATGAAAGTGAGGTCATCACTACAGATGTGGTAAATGCTACAGAACAATGAGGAAAAATTAAGACAATTTCCTTTAATAATTTAGATGAAATAGAATGATATCTTGGGAACGACAAAAACTTGTGAAATTTGGATTCTGAGAATGGATGGTCCTGAATGGATGTACGATTATAGCCACTAAATAATTTGAGTCAGTTAGTAATACTCTCATTGCTAAATTCTATAAATGCCTCGTGACAACCAATTTTCTTTCACAGTGCCAACGGAGAATGACCCCTTCCTAAGTCCTTCTGTGAGGTCAGCATCAGCACAGAGGCAGCAACAAAACTAGATTAAGAATTACCACAAAGTACAAACCAGGATTTCCCATACACAAAGACACACACACACAAAGCTTCAACAAAACATTAACAAAACGAGACCAACAAGCAGAGTACTCCAGTCTCCATGTGTGAATTATACTGAGTGACTTCTTCGTGAACTATGTAATACAGAAAGGGGTATGGAGAACAACTTTAAAGCAAAGAGACTGGATGAACACTAGCTCAGCAAAGTGATCACGGCCATTGGCAACAGTGGTGAGTCATACTGACACCCCACTGTCTGATCCATGAAGGAAATGCTGTTGTGCCTCTGTGGATTTCCTTCCCAACCACAGCACACTTTGTAAGCAGGAAGAAAGTATCAGACACGTTCTAGTGAAAGATAACTCTACACACACATGATGGGAACTGTCATGGCCATCTCAAACACAGAAAGTGTATAGAACTGTTTAACTTCCAGGAAAGTGTGAGGGAACATGTGGAATTAAATTAGTACGGGATCCTGGAAGGCATCTGAGATTTGGGTCATTAGGTTAAAATTAAAGCCTGTACTAAGAATTCCCTGCAAACTGTCCGTTCAAGGGATTGCATGGAATGCAGCTACACAGAAAGGAGAGAGCAAGGGTTAGTTTTGAGGCAAAGTCCTGTGAGAAGGCTGGGTTCCTTGGGAACCTTGAAAAACAACTTTGCATGTCCTAGACCACATGGTTGCTTTCATTCCCTTGGAACCTTGCAAATTACAGAAGTAATCTGCCAGTTTATCTCCTGCAATTTGTTTCTTCTGCTTCCTGGGGAAGTGAGAACACAAAGGCATGACCAGAATAGTTCTTGAGAACAAAGCCCCTGGCATTGAGTTGTGCAGTGTGGGACGTGGAACACACAGAAGCCCTGGTAGGATGCACAGCAAAGTTCTCACCTTTCCTGTTTTATGAAGAACAACCTTTATCTCACTTTTTACTTTTGTGTAAAAAAAAAAAAAATGCTGAACTATCTTACTTCTGACTTGATGTGGTAATGTTTTTTTCCCAGTGTTGGTCTTCAATGGATTCACTTAAAAAAAAAAAAAAAAAAAAAAAAAAAAAAAAAAAAAAAACATGATAATACTGGAATCCAGACATGGCACTTGCTTCCTAAATATATTTTGACATATAAGTGAGCCATCAAATTTCAGAGTTTAAGACTGTCCCAATATGTGCTTCTGGATTCCTTGCTCCCTATAGTGTCCCCAGTGGTGATTATTCAAGTTGCAGCAATTATGGCACAACTCTCTCCTTTAGGACAAAGATTATGTATTCTATGAAAGTTGACCCTGGACTAGAATGGTTCCTGTGTGTAATTCAGAAAATCAGAGATGAAGAGAGATGAATGTATATAGTAAATCATCTTTGGCCTGAGGGAGAAAAGTTTTCATTATGATTCTAGATTTGTAGTCTGAGAAATTAAAATCCTCCCAAACTGTGAGAAGGAGCGGTGATGGCAATGTTGTCCTTATTGCTGTTGGAGTCTTTCTGTCTATTCCAGGGTCAACTGAAGCTGAAGGGCTCTCCAGAGCAGACACAGCCCCCCCACCAAGGTCCCCTGAAACTGTGCTCTGATTATAAGACCCACTCAGTGCCCTTGTCTCCCCTTCTGCAAAGTCAAATGTTAATATGCTGAACTCCTTTGTGCTCATTGTTAATAGAAGTCCTTGTCTTTCAGCAGTGGCCTTGCTTGCTGTCATCTGAAAGGGACATGTGGGGACATGTTGCATTACTCCAAGTGACAGGCTGGGAGCATATCCCTCCCCTCACTAGCCTTGGGTTTACTCTCTGGCAAGAGTTGCTCAACTGTAAGTTTCAAGATTTCCGACCCCATTCCCCATGATGGATCCATCTTTTGATCACGTAGTCTGGGAATATGCTAAGCAACCAAGTAAACGAGATAATTATGGTGATGATGATGACCATATACCTTCTTTTAAAAAGGTATAGGAACTCCTGAGCAGACCTAAGAGATGACACGAAACCCTTTCCCAGGTAGAGGAATGACGCTGCAGAATAAAACAAAACACATTCTCTTCTGATTTCAGACAGGTCTCTATTCCTGCATGGAAAGTCAGGGCATTTCTGTCTTAACTGAGTGTTAGTGAATTTTTAATGTAGAAAAAACACTAATCACTTGGACATACATTTACTGGGGCCCTGCCACATGCCTGCACATGCACAAAGCACCCTGTGGACCATCTGACACTATCACCAAGGTCACACTAGGTAGGATTCACAGATCAGTCTTAGGAAGTCTGAAGCAGGGGATTTATGGCATGGCCAAGGATCCTCAAAGGGACCACGGAAACTTAGGCTCGTGCATTTTAATCTCACTGGCAGTCTTTATATCGTCACACTTGCCACCTCAGGTCTGTGATGTAGTGCATGAATCTATGTAAAGGGCACTTGTGTTTAAAGCAACAGAGGGAGAGACAATAGAGGTAATGTTGAAGGACAAGGGCCCTTTACGTAGAAAAGCCATGAGCCTTTGCAGAGGGCTCCAGTGGTCCTCACTTTACATCCTACTGGCCAGACCACATCATATCAGCTGGGCTGTATGGAGTCCACATGGATACATTTCCTAGCACACGGTACACAGTCTACATTATGTTAAAGATCAACTTCAAATGGACAACAAATAACTTTTACTGAGAGTAACCATGTAATAATCATCATCTGAAATTCACATGTAACCGAGTACCCTACATTTTTCCTGTTTTTTTCTTCATTTTTCATATAATATATTGTGGTCATACTACCTCCCTCCCCCACATACTCCCGGGCCCTCCCTACCTCCCTATCTACGCAACTTTATATTATTTCTGTCAGAACAACAACAAAATCCCTTGTTGGGTGACGGTCTTATGCACGATGTACTCAGATGCTGATTTCTGTGCCCTGAGATCTGGTGGCAGTCCAGGACATGGACATTGTCACTTTTATGAAGACTCTCCTGTATCAATGTTGTATAAAAATTCTTCTCCATCAACTCTGATTGGATAATAAAGAAGCTGATCAGCCAACAGCTGTGCGGGAGAGTTAGGGATAGATTTCTGATCTGCGTTAGGGGAGTCATAGGTAGGAGGAGAGGGGAAGAAAAGGTTGAGAAGACCAAAAAATCTACAGAAAGGTGGTCATGAGGAGGTCACCATGAGGGGTGGCGAGGGAGAAACTAGAGGACAGGTAAAAGGGCACGTGGCTGGGTAATGGTCCAGACCAGTGTAGACGGGCTAGAATAAATGAGTATCTGCCATGTTTAGTGTTTAAAGCTTAGTAATAATAAATGTAATAGGTCTCCATTTCATTATGTGGGAGCTGGAAGGTGGTAGTAGAAAGACCTGTACTTTATTTTTATAGACCCTCAACTAAAAATGCACAGAAAATAAAAACAAAACATCAAATCATAACAACAAAAAGCACACATAATACAACGTGGAATCTGTTTTGTGTTGGCCATTGACTACTGAGTGTGAGGCCTTCCCTGCAGTGTGGTTGATATTCCCATTGTCACTGTGTTGGAGAAAGCACATTTTCTCTCTCCCATCATTAGTCAATTTCCAATGGCTTCTTTGTGCCTATTTTCCCTTCTCTGCTCTGAATTCTTTTTCTGGTTTGAACCTATTCTTCAGATTTTGTTCATGGTGTCACAGTCTGTGAGTTTGTGTTTGCATCAGTCTTGTAACTGGAAGATGCTATTTTCTTGGAGTCAGCCACTATCTCTGGTTCTTCCACCCTTTCTACTGCCTTTTTCATACGGGTCCCCAAGGCTTGAGGGGAAGAATTTGATAAGGAGATCCCATTTAGGGCTGAGTGCTTCAAGGTCTCTCGCTGTCTTCACCTTATCTACTTGTGGGTTAATCCCCATCTATTGCAAGAAGAGGACTGAGTAATGTTCTGATCTATGGGTAGAGCAACATATCATGAGGAATCATTTTATTGATATAATAGTATCGTAATAATAATAGCGGGTTTTCCTTAGGCCCAAGAACTAGCTCGTCACAGTTTCTTGACTTCATTAACCATATTCGGCATGAGTTCCATCCATGAAGTGGCTCTTAAATCCAATCAAAAAGTGGTTGGTTACTCCTTAATATTTACCCCACTATCACATTATTATATCTTGCAAACAGGTCATTGCTGTAGATCACAAGGTTCATAGTTATGTGAGAGTGATGATAACTTTTCTTTTCTGTAGTGTTTATAGCATTGCCCTCCAGCACTATGAAAGCTAGTCAGTAGGAGTAAAACTTCTAGTTGTGTACTAGCTCACTTTTTTTTTCATGTTCAATGATATAAGTAAATGCTTCAGTAATAGAACCTAAATATCAAGCTGGGTATGGTGGATAACCAATAGCATTGGCGATATCATACAATGTTAAGTGTGTAAGGGGGGGGAAGGGGAGTTGTGGGACACTTTTGGCCAACCACTCAACCAGATATAGCTCATTTCTGGCACTGAAGGCTTTACTTGTCATATGATGCCTAGTTGTGACATTATATCCCAATTATAGAACACCCATTAAAACACACACACACACACACACACACACACACACACACACACACACACACACAGACACGCTTCTACAGTGGTAAGCTTCTATGTGGTTTTTTAAAAGAACTTTAGAGTTTGTTGTTCCTCCCCATATTTCCTCCTTTACCCTTCTCTCCCATCCCCCATTTCACTTAATCTTCCTCTTCTCTTTCCCCTTCTCATTTTTCAGATTTCACTGTGTACTTATTCCCTGCTGAGTCTGACACTTCTCATTAGCTCCCCCTTGAGCATCTTCTCAGATGCAACCATCAATCTTGTTACCTCTCAATATCCCTCTATTCCGTGCTATCCCTCAGTAGCAACTACTATGACCCCAGGTTTAAATAACAACTTATTAGGGGAAGATTGTCTGAATCTGTCCTACCTTTGAGGGTTAGTGAGTGTATTGAAAAAGCAAGATCATGTGGCGCTAGAAAGCCAGAAGCAATGCAGAGCATCCTTGATCTGGCCTTTGTCCACATGGGGCTTATGATAAATGTATCGAATAACGGATGGCAACAAGCAGTTCTCTTCTTCATAGCGAGAATGTGAAAACTGGTAAAGGTTTTAAAGATATTTTTGACTAAAATATATGTAAAAGCAACTCCAAAACCCACAGGGAAACATACCTAATAAAATTAGCAGTCAGGGAAATAAGCTTCAAAACCACAGTAAGATTCCACTGCACACCAATGTGGCTGCAATGGACAGATAAGAACAAATGTGAGTAAGGATGAGATGATGTTGTGACCATCACACATTGCTAATCGGAACGGCAAATCAATAGAGAGGTAGGAAATTATTTTACTAAATCTTGTTTAATATGACTCAACATTCTACTCTTAGATATATACCAAGAATAGTTTAAAACAATTTAACAAAATGTGTGTATGACTGTTCATAGTAAGAATATTCTTTTTTAATTTTATTTATTAATTTATTCATATTACATCTCAATGGTTATCCCCTCCCTTGTATCCTCTCATTCCTCCCCCCTTCCATTTCCCCTTATTCCCCTCCCTATGACTGTGACTGAGGGAGACTTTCTCCCCCTTTATATACTCATAGGGAATCAAGTCTCTTCTTGATAGCCTGCTATCCTTCCTCTGAGTGCTACTAGGTCTCCCCCTCCAGGGGACATGGTCAAATATGAGGCACCAGAGTACGTGTGAAAGCCAGACCCACCCTCCACTCAACTGTGGAGAATGTTCTGACCATTGGCTAGATCTGGGTAGGGGTTTGAAGTTTACTGCCTGTATTGTCCTTGGCTGGTACCATAGTTTGAGCAGGACCCCTGGGCCCAAATCTGCCTATCATAATGTTCTTCTTGTAGGTTTCTAAGACCCTCTGGATCCTTCTACTTTGCCATTCTCCCATGCTTCTCTCATCTAGAGTCCCAATAGGATGTTCTCTCTTCTTTCCCAGTTTCCTGGTAAGTGAAGACTTTCATGGGACATGCCCCTTGGGCTAGTGTGCAGATATAAGTGAGTATATACCATTTGAGTCTTTCTGCTTCTGGGTTAACTCACTCATTATGATCATTTCCAGCTCAATCCATTTGTCCACAAATTTTGGGAATTCCTTGTTTTTAATAACTGAGTAGTATTCCATCATTTATACCATAGTAGGAATATTCTTAATAGCCAAATTCATGACTGTTCATGAAATTCCCCTATGTTTCAATTAACAAGTGGCTAAACATTTTGTATATGTATAGGGTAGACTATTACTAAGCTATAAATAGGAGTGCAATACTACTTTGATATCAAAAATCTGGAAATGAACATAGACATAAAATATACCCAAAACAATCTATGGTTTAATGTACATAAAATGTCCAGAATGATGCAATTCTGTAGAGGTGGAAAGCAGGTAAGTGATAACCAGAGGATTATGGGAGGGAGACATTGGGCTAATTACTACTAGGACTTATAAATATTTAGGGTGGTACAATTTTTCTAGAATAGATAGCAGTAGTAGTTCATATGCAAAAACTTCTAACTCTATGCTTTAAAAGGATGAATTTAAGTTGGCAAAAATGGCTCAGTGGGTAATAGCACTTGATACACAGCCATGAGCACCTGAGTTCAGAACCTAAAAATTCATGTAGAAAGCCAGGCTCAGCCATGTAAGCCTGTGACCTCAGTGCTCAGTGGGGATTAGATGGGTAGAAACAAGTAGATCCCTGGGGCTTGCTGGATGCCAAGGTCTCTTACAAGTGGCGAGCTCCAGATTCAGTGAGAACCAATGTCTCAAAGAAATAGGGGAAGAGATAAAAAGATACACAGCTGACATTCTCCTATGGCCTCTTCACATGCATACAGATCCATGCACACACAAACACATGCACACACACACACACACACACACACACACACACACACACACACACACACACCAGAGAAAGACATAAAAAAATTAAGGATGAACTTATAACATGTGAAGTAATTGTAATAATAACTGCACGGCAGATGCTGCTGAGCAGATGCTATGATGCCTCCATGATTTCAGGAACTTTGGGATCAACATCATAGGTTGATTTTAAAGAAATGCTAAATAATATTTTAAAAGAAAAAATTACTCTGTTTCTACTATTGCTTCTGGAGACTGTTTGGGGATGGCTCAGTGTGGAGGGCACACTTTCGGAGTGAAATTCTTTGTGCTAACTCAGCTTTGCTTTATGAAACACTTAGTATTCATCAATTCATTCTAACACTGTTGACAGCATATTTGGTAAACATCAGTGACCACACTTGGTGGTGTCTTGGAAACACTGTTACAGCCTGCTGATCCTAGCAATGGGACCTGTCACTGGTACACGGAAGCCATGGTTTGTTTTGGACTCATAGAAATGAATAGATTAATCTCGTCCTTTTCTCACAGAAAGTACCAATTTCTAGTGAGATATATGTTACATAAATAACCTACACAGAAATCTATAAAAGATTTTAATAAATGTGCTGAAGGGTAAGAATTGGAATAATAAGATATATTTAAATGGCAGAAGCAGCAATGAATACTCAAACATGCAATATTTTTTCTTCTTTCACTTTGAACTGCTGAAAGCTTCACTGAGCTATGCTAACTTAGATCTGAGGAACACAGGGGAAGGTGAAGGGACGCAAAGAGAAACGAGCCAAGCACCAAGTGTCAGAAAAGAACTTGAGAGAAAGACAGAAGCTGCTTGCACTGACTCACATAGGTGTGCCTTTGTCCTGCTCTGCCTGCTGGGAGTCTTTCAGAGAGTGAGAAGGCAATCTGGTGGGAACAGTTGGGCAAGACAGTTGGATCTACAGACTTGTCACAATTTATGTTACTGTCCAAAGGAAGCCAGGAGACCTGGTCTAATAGCCATTTCTGTTCTCCAGTTGCCCATCTCAGCAAGCAATGTTTCCTCTGGGTGTATAAAATGAAGGGACAGGAAAAGGTTGCACAGTGCTTCTGTGTATTAGCTACTATATCAGACTTTGTGCCTCTCTTGGCTGTACTGTGTTGAGCCCTATGATGGCCACACAGAACAGGATGGGCTGTGGCTCAGAGTTCAAAAGTGGATTTTATTTCTTAGAGTTGAGGCCTCAGCTTAGGGTTGATTCCTAAGCAAAAAGACAACCTAAGAGTTGCAACATATGCCAGAAAAGCTTAAGTATTGGATAAGCATGGAGAAACCCTCCTACATTTTTTTTTTAGTGGAACTATCTGAAGTTCAATTAAGGAGTTAAAGTAGATGGACCTTGCTCATGCTCAAAGAAGGGTAAATGAACTGTCTATCTAGTTGCCTTTGCGTGATGAAAAATAAATCAACAACAACTGGTTGGTCTTATAGAGCAAAAGGCAAATAACTGAGCCAAGGAGTTGACAGAGTATGGCCCTTGGGTCCAATCAGCCCACAGGGTGTTTGCACAGTGTTGAGCGCCATCCACATCCACTCATATAGCTATTGCCTTTCACTGCTCATGTGTACCTCTGAGTGGCTCTGGAAATCTATGGCTCATGATGCCTAACGTCTTCCTAATCTGGTCTTTTACAAGCCAGTTTTGCTTTCTCGGGATGTAGGAACTTGCTGCACTTAATTGTATCTACCCTAGATGCATTCATTCATTCATTCATTCATTCATTCATACATACATACATACATACATACAATATTAATTGTAACTCATTCACTCATGTGAATTAAAGGCTTGCTGTAAATATGCCAGGGGCTTGGACAAAGATCTAGAAGGCCTGGTTCTTGCCAGCACACAGCTGTATGTTTAGGGGGCAGGTACAGATGGCTTCTATACAGGTGGCAGTCACTATGAAAATAGCAAGCAGAACAGGTTGCTAACCCTGGTGGATTGAGAGAGAAGGTAGTTCCAGATGCTATGATTAGTGTCCTTAATGACCCATGAGTAGAACTGGTCACTGCCTGTGGTGGGTATAGGAGGTGGTGGAACCTTTAAGAGGTGGAGCCTTTTGGTAGGAAGGTAGATTTGGGGTACCATGCCTTTGAATGTGATTTGGGGACATTTTCCCTTTCCTATATCTTTTTGGCTTTCTGATTGCCCTGAGATGAGCAGCTTTTCATGTCACACATCTCTCCACAGTCTGCGGCCTACCGGGCCCAATAGAAATGACACACCTGACCATGGACTGACTCCTTCTAAGCTGTTAGCCCAAACAACTTTTTTCTCTCTTTATTATAGTCATGGAAAATGAAAAATGAGGAGCCTTCAGGTCCCATTCAGGCACAGAAGGGAAAGCATGACAAATTAAGATAGAGTCAACTAGTTGTAGCTGCTTAGAGCCTTTGTAATAATCCTGATAATGCCCGGTAAGAAGTGCTGATGCCTTAGGAGAAGGTTGAGTAAGGCGAGCATTGAACTTGGTTATGCATCCATGATATAGGAGATGGTCCTCAACAGACTAACCTAGTTCACACAGGACCTCTGCCTCAGAGAAGGTCCCAGAAGACTGCATACCTAACAATTCTTCCTATCTTTTAAAAAAACTCCATTGCCTGCTGTGGCAAGTTGGGGTGGCTGATGGCTATTCTTGCATCTTTAGAGACAAGCCAGGTCTTAGGTCCTGGAAGGCTTTGAGAAGAAATGGAGGGCCAGATTCTCTTTCATCTCCTGGCCTTTGCTCTTCCTTTTTCTGTTTTTGGTCTCTAACTCCAGACTAACAAAGGTTTCATTATTTCCTTATGATTCTCCAAGCTCCCTGAAGATAAGAATCGCCCAGGGCCCTTGCAATAACTAGCAGGCTAGTACAGCCAGCAGCCTGCACGTCCCCAGCCGAGACCTCCTAGTAACCTGTAGGTTTGACATGCACCTTGGGAGGCTTTATCAGGGAGCTCAGGGAGCAGCGGCCCCCAGAGTTTAGTGCTGCAGGTGCCTTAAACCAGATCTCTGGATCACAGTTGAGTTTCAGTCACTGTTGAGTCCCATGTGAGTTACAGATACAAACAAGCATTAGCTTCCTCCCCTATAGAATAGGGGTGAATATTATGCCTCCCCTAAGGCTTCTTTTGAAGAACAAAGTGAGGCATGGAAATGGATCACCTGGCAGAGTATGAGGCACTGAGTAACCCTTATTGGAATATTATTAGCTTTTAGATTCTTCTAATGAGTTAAGAATAACTGGACATTAACAGTGCTAGCTGCCGTGCACTGAGAAAAGAATGAGATGCACACTTCCCCAGCCTTGCCTCATAGTCTTAGGTAAGCCTTCATTTAATAGCCTCATACAATGTCCTCTGGCTTCACTCAACTCTGCACTCTCAGTTCCTGCCTAGCCTTTCCTAAATTGTCTTAATAGTTTTGGGCTTTTTTGCTCACACACCTGACTCACCTTGTTTCTGACCCTTTAGTAGGAAGCTGCTTCTGTCTAGAATATCCTAATCTTCTTCCGTGCTCCTAACTGACTGGCAGCTCCAGCTAAGGTGTTACACATAGCTTGGCTCTGTCACTCCCCAGTGTGGGAACACAGAGTTTATCTTGCTCTTTTTGTGTGTGACACATTCAAGAGCTTCAGGGATGGAATAAGGGAGGTAAGGACACTCTTGAAGTAAAGCATGCTTCAAAGACTGACAGATGCGTGAGCCTGGAGGGTCAAAGTTGGAGCCAGTGCATGAAGCCTTACATGCCTCGCTGGCCTTTGGTACTCTCGTTAAGAATGTACTGGTAGGGACAAAATGGAAACCTCCCATTGTGGAGCTTCCACAAAGGGAAGATGCTTACCTGGGCAAGCCTGCTCGCAGGGGTCTGTGATGCCAAAGAAACACGATGAACATTTGTTAAAGGTGTCCACGTGAGTTTTAGCCAGACAGCTCCAGCAAAAGCATTCCTGCAGCTCAGTCATAGATGACAACAGCTAGTAGGGGAGAAGAGAATAGAGAGAAAGAGAGGGCTACAGGACATGCAGGGGGGTGTGAAAGCGGACCCATGGAAGTGCTATGGACTAATGGAAAGTTGCAGGCTTGGGGAAGGAGTTCTGGCAGTATGGATGGGGACAAGGCACATTTTGTGGTTTGGCCACTTTACATTTACATGAGTTCCTAAATTGCCTTATCCCTGAAGGTCTTCATAACCAATATACTGTAATAAGACATTAGATCTGTATAAATAATACCTCAACTCTTAGCAACTCCCAACAGTAAGATTCTTTTCTTACATATCCCACCCACCTCTCCTGTTTTGGTTGCTCCTCTTTTGTCATGATGTGTGGCCCTGAGGTCACCATGAGACATAGATACTCCTAGGCAGCAGAAGGGGAGCACAGGTCAGAGGAAAGAAGGTTCTGGAAGAGATAGTACTTGTGAGTTTGGCTCATGTCTCAAATAGTTTCCAAACGAGCTGACCTACCCAAGGTTAGCACCCATTGGCCAAGCCTGATGCCAGTGTTGCAGAGTTCCTTCCTCTTCATAGTGAAGCATACGTACAGCTGCACATTTGGGGACCAGGTATTGCGGGGCTGCTATTGACTGCATGGGAAGACTTTGGAGTGAGTGACTACAGTGCCAAATAGCTCATTTGCATGTCCAAGTGTATAGTGACAGATGTGGCACTGAAAGCCATGTGTGGTATTCAGATGCAGGAAACTTATATGCTTTCAGAGAACTACAGAGTTTGAGCCAGGTGGCCTGATGCACACCAGCCCCTTGACAGTTCCATTCGCCATCTTCTAGCTACTCTGTTGCTTCTTTTCTTTTTCTGTTCTCTTCCTACTGTCTCCCTCTTCCTATTCTCTTTCTTCTAAAAATGAGATGCGAGAGAGAGAGGAGGGAGAGAGAGAGAGGAGAGAGAGAGAGAGAGGAGAGAGAGAGAGCGAGAGAGAGAGAGAGAGGAGGAGAGAGAGAGCGAGAGAGGGAGAGAGGAGAGAGAGAGGGAGAGAGAGACACATATAGGGCTACTGCTCAGTGGTAGAGTGATTGCTTAGTGTGCACACAAGACCCTGGGTTTGATACCTTTTCCTGACAAAAAAGAACTCCAAAAGCTACGTGACTTGCCCAAGGTCAGCAACCAGAAACAGTGTTCCCATTTCCCATGTTGAAGTCGTTTGCAGGGCTGCAATTTGAAGAGCATTAAACAAAGTTTATAAAGCAAAGTCATCTCTAGAAAAATTAATCAAAACAAATCAAAGCAAAACAAAATTATCAAAAAAAAAAAAACAAACAAACCATACAAAAAATAAAACCCATACAATTAAGCCTCCTATAAAAACCCACTTAGCTAATATTTATTAATTGAATTCAATATGTACCTGGCAGGGTTGAACTTGACATCCAAAGGTCTGATTGTGGAGGTCAGGGCTGTAACTGGAAATCCTACCCGTCTGGGTGTTACAGTGGCAGCCATTGCGCTGGGTGAGAGCACTAAGCACATTTGATGTTTGCTAAAGGTAATTTATGCCACAGCAGCAGTTATTACAGAACAATCGCAATTTCTCTAGGATTCAGAGAAAAGATAATTGAGAAGCTGTGCTTTCAGGGAGTTCATTAATTGTGTGTATGTCTCGGGAGGTGACAATCAAAGGAATAAAGAGACAGGCTTCTCTTACCACAAATGCCTTTCCTTCAATTATGTCCCTTCTGTATTCAGAAAAAGTTTGAGAGTGTAGCCTGTGTGGCAGTGAGTGAGATGAAGAATGGAGTGGTGCTGCCTCACAGCCCGGGGGGAAAGTCCTCCTAGGGGAAAAACTCAGGTGACTGACTGTGTGACCCAGATTGCCTTTCTCATCCTCATGGTCTCAACTCATGGGGATAAGAAATCTTCCTGTCTAGATCCGAGTAGGGGTTCAATGCTTACCTCATATATTGTCCTTGGTTGGTGCAGTAGTTTAAGTAGATATCCCTGAGTCCAGATGTTCTTCTTGTAGGTTTCAGGACGTTGTCCACAGTTGGTGGAGAGTGAGGAATGACTCTGACATGAACTCCAGTGCCCCATATTTGACCACTTCCCCTCGGTGGGGAGGCCTAGTGGCAGTCAGAAAAGGATAAGCAGGCTAACCAAGATGAGACCTGATAGGCTGTGACATATGGTAGAGCAAGATGTCCCCTTCTGTCACGACCTAGGAGAGGGTAATAGGGTGATGAAAGAGGAGGGCGGGAGGAACCGGGAGGATACAAGTGAAGGCATAACAATTGAGATGTAATCTGAATAAATTTAAAAAAAAAAAAAAAAAGAAACCGATCCGTGCGGGTGGCACACGCCTTAATCCCAGCACTTGAGAGGCAGAGGCAGGTGGATCGCTATGCGTTCAAGGCCAGTCTGGCCTACAAAGTGAGTCCAGGACAGCCGAGGTTACACAGAGATACCCTGTCTCAAAACAAACAAAACAACAACAACACAAAAACAAACAAACAAACAAACAACAACAACAAAACAAAAAGAAGAAACCTTCCTTTTGGGATTTCATGCAAAATAAGAGTTGTTTGTGTAAAGGTGGTCCCCCACATTGTCACAATAGAGTAAGACAGAAGAGAACATCCAGACTTATTGTGATAGCCACTGTGCTGACCATCCCCACTCTGAGTGCTGCTAGCTCCCTTCTCTTTTCTTATATCTTTATCCTCCTGGGTTGGGCTGGGAGTGGGGGGTGAACGCAGAAAGACAAGAGTCACCCTGGCAAGTGTGATGTCTCATCATCACAGAGAGTTAACAGTGTTTCCCACGCTTAAGTAATGAGCATCAACTAACTGGTCTTGTCGCATCCTGGGGCTAGAGGTCTTTAAATGCCTTCTTCTTAATGATAATCAATGCACAGCTGCTTGGCCCAGCACCAAGCAAAGTGACATATGCCATCAGCTTCAGACTCTTTGCTGCCTAAGAACTTGAGCCAGGCATGGCAGTGCTCTTCTTCCGTGATACCAGCATTCGAAGAGGTTGAAACAAGAAGACTGGGAATTTCAAGGCCAGCCTTGTCTCAACTATCTTAAAAAGAAAAAGAGATCATACACAGGGGGAAGAGATTCCCCTCAGTCACAGTCATAGGGGAGGGGAATAGGGTGAAAGCGGGAGGGAGGAAGGAATGGGAGGATACAAGGGATGGGATAACAATTGAGATGTAATATGAATGAATTAGTAAAAAGTTTAAAAATTTAAAAATTAAAAAAGAAAAAAAAGAAAAAGAGAATTTTCTGAAGCACCTGGTTCCTGTTTGGAATGTTCAACCACAAAGAAACTCTTCTCAGTGATGAGTGGAGGTATGCTTTTCTGTCTCTCCTACCATCGATAGGTGTCCTATGCAGATGAAGTTCGCAGCGTGTTTTCTGAGACTATGTAGATTTCTATCTAGCTGTAAGTTAACATCACCAAACCCTAGGGGTCTCATTTTTCTCTTAAATTTAATATTTTGAATGCTAAATTAAAGTACTTTAATTCTAAAGTACTTTGAAAACCTAGTGTTGGTACTTCATTTCCCTTAATATTTTATGTGTTTTGATAAGGACTATAGTGCTGCACTTAACAGTTGTAGGCTCTGCAGGTTCCTAGTCAGTGTCCATATCCCAGTTCTACCGCTTACTGGCTGGTAACCATGACACAATATACCTACGCTCCCTAGCAGTATCTTCATCCGCAGAATGGAGATAATGATAAATCTTGGAAAAATTGCTGTGAAGATTAAACCAGTCATCTAAACATCCCTGTGGAACATGCTTGCTACATAATGAGTGTCCAACAAACACACATCCCTTTCCTCAAACACCACACACCGGGGACACATTAAGGCCTGCAGCAGGTGGATATGGTTTTAAGTGTGTCCCATGTAGCTTTCTTATTTGAAAGCTCACTCTCCCACGCAACCATGTTCAAGTGTGTTGTAGTCATTAGCAGTGCCACCCTTGGAAGGTATGAAGGTATTTCTCACCAGAGCCTAACAGAGACACCATGAGACAGTAAGTTGTTATAGAAGGAGAAACACTGGTCCCCTCTCATGGCTTCTCCACTTGCCATATGCCTCTTTCACATGTTCTCCATCAGTGTGATGCCATCTACCATAAAGTCCTCACCAGAGCTCACCAGAAGCTGGTTCTCTGCTCTTGGGTCTCCATACTAGTGAGCTAAATGCACCTCTTTCTTACTAATCACTCAGTCCAAATATCTGTTACAGGGATAATAAACCAATGCACAAGTTTTATGACTTCCTCTTCTGAGACTGAAATACCTCTCTATCTATCTATAGCATCACTGGCTTTCTGAGATTGAATGAGGCTGAAAAGGGCTTTCTTCGATTTTTAATTTATTCACTTTGCATGGGGAAATGTAGTATTCCAAAGGGCTAGAAAAAGCCAGTTATCTATACACTGACATTGCGAGGTCCCTTGTATACCCCAAGGCACATAGACACCACACTGACAGTCTCTATTGTAAAACCTTGCTCGTATTTAATTGCTTTTGATGAGAAGACACAAAGGAGTCTCTGAGAGATGTACACTACATGAGACTATCTGACAAGCTGAATACCTTGATGCTCTACGGTCAAGGGTTAACAAGTATCTATCTCCCTTACCTATGCACAAAAGGCAGAACATTGTGAGGTTGGGGCCCTTTCACAGCCAAACCTTGCTATGGACATTAGAGTTTTAAAGAGGGATGATAAGACCACTTTGTGTGCCATTCCAAGAGAAATAATAAAACAAAGACCTGTTTTTGTGTGACCCTCCCCTCAAAACAGAGGCTTAAAAACAACTTTCATTCATTATCTGTCATGACTCTGTGATTGCAACAAGTTCAAGCAGGTGGCTCTTCTCCATGGGATGCCAGTTGTTGGCTGCAGTGACAGGAGGAATCAATAATGCCACGTTTTATGAGGTATCACTGCATACTCAGCAAGGGCTGAAAATGGGATTCTCTGCTGTGGCTGATGACAAGAAGGTCTCAGTCCTCCTCTATATGACTTCTTCATGAGGTGTGGGTTTCCTACACTATGGTAGAAAGTTCCAAGAGAACTTTTCTGGAAGAGGGCCACTGAGGCTATTTGAATGCCTAGCCTTGGAAGCTACATAGCATCACTCCCATAAGCAGTTTGGGGGATAGACTTATTCAACAAAGAGAACTCTGGGAGCTGGTGACCAGTGTGGCCTTTTGTGGAGTTCTGACGTGACTCGGGGTGATTATATGGTCTGATGGCCTGAGTTGGGAATGAATGTGAGACATTTTACACGGGAGCTAGAGGCACGAAACTAGGCTCTTGGGATCCCAGGAGCATGAAGGTGGGTCCCACTTGGAGATGTCTCCAAGAAGCGAGGATGTTTGTTTCTTCTTCTTGTCTTGCTTGCTTTGCTCAACAGAGAAAGGAAAACAAGTGTCTGCTGAAAACTGAATCCAGCACATAACTGATGAAGTTGTGGGTAAACTGACAAACATACCAAGCGGCCTTTGAAGTTGTTTCTTTTTTTTCTTTTCACGAACCTTCTCCTACCCAAGAGTTAAACAGAAAGTTAGGGGCAATGATGTTTTGCCTTAGACACAGATCTCTGTTCATTTAATACAAGGTTTCTGGCTACCTTCTCACTGCATGGAAATGAGTTCAAATTCTTAATTCTGGAACTGACCTGTGTGCCTCCACCTGAAAGAAAAAAAAACATGAGTGCATTCTTACTAGGGAATAAGTTTGTGGACCAATGGCAATAATCATGCTGAACTTCACAACTTGCTTTTATGTTTGACAACTTTCTTTTATTTTGTTTCATCTTGTTATTCCAGCTTACTTTTCTTTGTCCCAGTTTTTAAGTTTATTTTTATTTTTATTTTTGTCTTGCTGTGCTATGTGTAAGGACTTTCCTGAAATTATTCTCAGAATGAGGCTAGTTTAAACAAACAAGTGTGTCCTGAATTCACAAGAGCGAGCTTTGGTTGGGTCCTAGGCCTTTACTTTCATCATTTCCCTCTCCATCCTCCTCTGAGCCATTAGCTTCACATATCCTTGTCATTCCAAACAACGTCTAACCTCCCCATGTGTGTGTGCGTGTTCATGTGGAAGGCTTGTACACACACACACACACACAACACACACCACACACACACCACGTGTGTGTGGGTGTGTATGTGTGTGTGGTGTGTGTGTGTGTGTGTGTGTGTGTGTGTGTGTGCATTGTATGTGGAAACCAGAGGTCAACCTGGGGTATATTTCCATTCTATTATTTATTTATTTATTTTTAAGATAGGACCTCCTAGTTGCCCAGATTCAATGATTAGATTAGGCTTACCAGCTAGTAAACCCCAGATATCTGCCTGTCTCTGCCTTCCCAGCACTATAGCCCAACCCCTTCATATTATTATGGGGTTTGAGCCAGGGTTCCCATTCTTATCTTGCAAGTACTATATTGACTGTGCCAATCTCCCCAGCCCACACCAGGAGCTCTTTATTCCAAGATCTGTTATGATAGATTGCAATGTCTCATGACTAAGGGTTAGCTTTTGACTACAACAAAGTTCCTATGAGAGTTGAGTGTGCTTGTAGACAGAGCTTTTAGGGTAAAAACCAAATAGTTACAAGTTCTTCTCAGCCAACTGTCCCTATACATCACATAAAGAAATAAACCAGGGCCAGGGAGATGGCTCAGTGGGTAAGAGTGCTTTCTGTGCTTTCGTGAGGACTCCATCTTGCACAGAACCCTCCCCTCTATGCCCAAACCTTATTCTGGAGCAGTGGTCATGAACACTTTGGAGCCATCTCATCTACTCCCTCATCATCCACATAAAAAGCTGGGCATAGCTGCATTTACTTGTAATGTCAGCATTAAAAAGAACAGAGATGGAATGTCCCAGAAGGTCATGGCTAGCCAGCCTTGTCTAAACAGTGAGCTTCTAATCAGTGAGAGACCCTCTTCCAAGGCAATAAGTTGGAGCACAACACACGAACATACCTTAGATGTTGTTCTGGATTCTGCATGTGCTAACATAATGAGTCCATTTGCACACTCACATGCCTACATCACATGCACACAGACATACATATGAAGGTCCAAAAAAGACAAGTAGTGGCAAGCAACAAGAAGACATCTATTTAGTTCAATGCACAGAAATGGCAAGAAATGAAGGGTATAGTAGCTCTAAGTGAGTCTCGGGATACTAACAGGAGATTTAGGTTAAAATAAAGGGCAAGAACTAGGCATATTTATGCAGTCTGGGTAAAAGGTGTGCCCCCATCATTGTCTCAGCTCTGGTTTGGCAAGGTTATCTGAAGATATCCTTGTTGCTTGGGGATATAAAATGGTTCCCAGGAGATGATGAGCTCTTCTGGAGAAGGCTTGGGCCTCTTGGACAGCTGTTTTCATGGTGAGGAGGGCATGTCCTTCAGAGTTCTATTCTGGGAATCCAAGGTGACTCCAGAGGAAAGGCTAAGGGTTAATGACCATACATTTGTGCCTTCAGCATTAAAAGGGGGTGAGATAGGTTTGGACAGCTACTCCTTGATTAACATGCGGACCTGCAAGGTAAGCAGATGAAGTAAAGGAGATAGACACAGGAAAGAAGACAGAGATGTTAAGCTTTTGTGCTTCATTCAGTTACCTCGTGGGTTTAGTGAAGGTCAATACTTTTTTTTTTTTTTAGAAAAAATACCTTTATGTGTCCATTTTATGTTAGCTTCTGAGCATTTAGTCCTAGAACACCTGAAGAAATTATTCATTTGGAAATGCAAATGAATGGACTTTTACTCTTCTTTTTACTGAAGAAAGATTCTAAAATTTTTCTCCATCAATTTGACAATATGCTGACATTACCTATGAAATAACGATATCATCTGTTATTCTTGTAAAAATGCGTTTGATAGACTTAAGAAGGATTTTAGGTCCAAAATAGTTCCCCAAGATGACAGTGTTGGTGACAATGTCCTAGACAGAAGGACTGTGACCTGGGTAAACAAAAGGATTGTTATTGGGTAAACAATATCCTACATTCAGAATTCCTCAGTAATCGTTTTCTTGGAAATTGATACCTCCCTTATCTGCCCTAAGGTCAACTACCTCAGGCAAGGGCATCTAGTTAACCAGCAAGCCTGATCAGCCCAAAGACCCCCCACCTGCTGACTCATATAAAATCAGACTGATTTCCTGACAAGCTGCTGTTCTGTGCACCCAAGAACAGCTTTGGCAGTTTGGTCCTCCAATAAACCTTTCTTTTACCCACAGACTAGTCCAGTTTGATCTTTTCACTGCATCCTCACTTACAGAGGAAACACATATCTGGCACAGTAAAAATAGTCAAGCGCCTACAGCTGGGGAGCTCACAGGCCCCAGGGGTGGACCTGGTTATTCTGCTAAAAGGACAGATTATCAATCTGCCTATCAATTTCTATCTTTCTATTAGCAGATCAGTTCAGTGTTCACACCTCATCAGAGAAGTTCTGATGTGCAGTGGATGATATCTAGAGCAGAAACTCACAACTGGTTAACATGCTAAGAGTAAGTATCAGTGGAGTGCTCAGCCACAGATAGGATGTCTACACCAAACTACACCTCCAAAGGTTCAGGGACCATCAACAGTGTGATGGTGGAAAGAATGTAAGAGCAAGAGGCTAAGGATGACTGGAGTGAAATAGCATCTTCCAGACATGACATGACTGCTGCCTCCCTGAACTTAGAGCAACTGTGGTTACCCACACAAGACCTGCACACATCAAGCCACTCAACATTCTAACAGGAAGTAGGTAGCATTTGAGCTCCCACTCCTAACTAAAGAACAATTTACAACTGATGGCTTCTGGGGAACAGTAAGGACTTTTTAAGGGTCCTTATAGGTCAACCATGTTCCCAGTGGATGTCTCCCCACCCAGATGTATAAGAAGAACAGCAGAAAATTGGAATTGATGGATTACTTAGGAAAGAGAAACAAAGTTGAGGGCGGGTGTAGGAAACCTCAAAGTTGGCTCAAGACAATCCAAAGACCAAGTTCTAAGCACAAAGAAGACTTATTTCCCCAGAGGGACAAAAGACAGAGATAAGGGACAAAGACAAGATATAGAGGGAGAGGAGGAAGAAGGGGAAGGAAACAAAGGAGAGGGGAGAAAAGGGAAAAGGGGAGTGGTAAGAGACAACAGACTGTCTGGATAGAGAGGGGACAGACCCAGCACATAGGAAAATGACAGTTTATAAAGGTGAAACAGGAAACCTCATATTAGGATGAAGTGTTTAATTTTAATTAGGCATGTTATTTAGGTGAGCCAAATGTGGATTTTAATCACTGGACTTCAGTACTTTGATACCTGGACCTTGGCATTCAGCCTTATGAGCAGGAATTGCCCAAATAAGGGAGTAAACCTTGGTGGCTAGCTTTGGGAATGTATCTACTGGTTTTTAGCAAGGCAGACAGAATTGAGGAGATGAGCAAGGCCTGCCAGGGTCATGTGCTCTAGTGGGCTGGTGTCCCTTCAGTGAGGACGTGGGATGAATTTGAGAAAACTAGGGGAAGGAGTTGGGATGAATATGGTGAAAAGGTATTACATGAAATTCTCTTCAATTAATCGAAATATTAGAAATGTTCTTGAAATCAAAGCAACATATTTATGGTAGTTAACAAAATTATTGTTGTTTCTTCCACAGCTACCACCTTTCCCCCTACTATGCAAGAAAAGGTCATTGATTCCATAATTCAACAATGTCCTGTGAAGCTGTCAATGGTACATAAATAAAGGACCAATTCTCATTTGTCAGGACAATTTTTTTCCCCACTGGGATCTCCCTTTTCTTTCTATTAAATCCTCTAATCCATTGTAACTCTTGATTCACTTCTCTAAGTCTCTAAAGTACTTTTTATTGACAGGAACTTGTCATCCATTAGCAAGCCTAGAAGCAGATCAGGTCCCGGTACCAGAAAGTATTATGCTACTCAAATCTTGATTTTGCTCTAGATATATGAGGTAAAGGTAGTTTACCCTGATGATAAGCCCCTGGGTGGTTGTGCAGTTCCACGTCCTAGCAACCCTGAATGGATTCCGAAGGTTGTATTGATATGTTTATGCACAATATGCATAATATATAAATATATAATAATAAGTACATATATAATATTATGCATATGCATTTGAATTGAAGACAAAGAGGCCATAAATTTAAGAGGAAGTAAGGGGATAGTAAGAGTTGAAGCAAAGAAATGGAAAGGGGGTAAATGGCATAATTATATTTTAATTAAAAAGTCTTCTAAAAAGGCAATCAGACTTCCCCAACATCCAGATAAACCTTCCTCAGCAGTGCCTTTTGTTATGCTAAAAGTCTTTGTGTCTCCTTTTGTTTTAATAACTTTGTACATGACAAACAACAGGAAATATCAAAGAAAGGAGAAGGGAAAATCTAGATTTAAATTTTAATTTCCTTATCTTTGATAATTTGAATATTATTATGAGCTTTTTAATTAAAAAACCCATCTCAGACTCAATTTTGTATTAAATAGAGTAAGGGGAGATGGAAAGAGTGTAAAAGGACTTAAACTGAGGTAGATTGGGTAGTCATTAACCAGTATTATTTCAACTAAATGATGGTAAAAGACCCACACACATACACACACATACACATACACACATACACACACATACACATACACACATACACAAACATACCCACATCTACAACACACAGATACACACACCCATACACACAGTACACATACATACATACATACATACATACATACATACATACATACATACACACACACACACGCACATGCACATGCCACACACACACACACACACACACGCACACACACACACCACGGCAACATAGAAGGAAGGAATTCAGGGTTCTGTGCTTAGGCAACTTAAATGGGAGATCAGTTTGCAAAGAGGTATGCTGAACTGCTATGTACTTTGAAAGGAAGGAAAAAAATTAAACCCCAGAGAATCTTTTGCATCTTCTCAGGAGTGATTTGGGAGTTCAGCTTCTTCCCATCCCTTCTTTGCTGGCTCCCTCCCTCCCATTCACAGGAGGGGTACACCTGAGGGTACCAAGGACTCCTGTTTGCCCTTCTCCTCATTGTGGCTGGTTTTAATGTCAAGTCGCCACAGTTAGAGTGACTGGAGTTGGGAGCCTTAGCTGAAGAACTGATTGCCCTAATGAAGCAGGAAGGCCCACTCTGATGTAGGCAGTACCTTCCGATAACAGGTCCAAGGACAAAGGGTACTAGAAGGAAGATGTCTTGTCTTTTGCTCCCCTGATCTTCCCTTCACTCTGTTGCTCCTGTAGCTGCAGATTTCCAGGCGTCTAGAATGGATTATGGAGCACCAGTTCCTCAGGAACTTCTCAGACGGGATCAGCTGAGGCAGCCAGCTTTATGGACTAAGCGACTACCATGTTTTTGGTTTCCCAGTGAGAGGCAATCACTTGGGAGTACTCCAACTGCTAAGGTACACAGTGTCAAAAAGCAGCAAGCCCAGATCTCTGCCTCTCAGTGGTTTTATTATTTTTAAGAGACTTACTTTATTTTCAGGCATGTGTGTAATGTGTGTGGATGGGGGCGGGGGTATGTGCATGTCAAGAGCATGCTTTAGGAGATTGAGGCATTCCTCTGGAACTGGAACTCCATGGGTTGACTGTCATTTGTCAAGGGTACCGGGAACTAAACTTGGCCCTCTGGAAGAGCACCAAGAACATGTAACTGCTGAGCCATCTTTCCAGTACTGGTTGTTACTAACTTAATCTAAGCTGACTCACCCCATTGGTTCTTTTCCTCTAGAGAACCCTGACTAAAATACTACTCTTTTTTTTTTTCTGGGTTACTCTTACCCAGAGAGCTTTGTAGCTCTCTGCTATTCCATGTTCCATGGTATGCCAACTTCTCATTCTCTTGTGTTTTCCCTAAAGAAGTCTCTGCCTTACTGGAAGGGTCAGCCTTCCTTGGCTCAGTGCCCATTAGGAAGATGGAATGACTCTGTTTCCTTTAACCCAGCATTCTGAGATATGTTCCTCTGTAATGGTTACGTAGAGCCTTTCCACAGACTTGAGCATAACATACGTAAATCTCAATTCAGAAGCTCTTGACCTGGCTAAAGTTACTTTAATGTCTTCTGTCAGAGCCTCTCCCAGGCTTTTCTTGAATTCAGAGCCTTCAAGCCAACCACTCCTTGTCCACTTTAACTAAGCCAAAGTTAGTCTTCCTGCCTATAGCACCTTGGAGGGACATTGAAAACACCTCTATCTCTCTAGAGGACCAAACCCTTCTGTTGACTTAGGGTCTTCCTGAGATGACTCTATTCTAGTCTTCCCAGAGAAGCCCACTGCTTCTGCAGGTCATGGCTCTCGTCATATGAACTTTCCCTCCATCAGGAATATCTCATCAGAATCTAGGCACCCCACGACACAAGACATCTTGTAGATACCTTTGGAATGATTTCCATACTGCATGTGGACATAAGCAATCTAAGGTGAGAGCATTGCAGCATCTCTCATGGCTGCATGAGATGGCATTGGCTCCACACGCCATCCCTGTGTCTCAAGCATTAAACAGTTTCTGATGTCCTAGGAGAAACTGATCATACAGAAAGGCAGACAAGTAGGAAGACAGACACACAGACCCAGACCCACAGTTACCACCTTCCCTCTACACACACTTAAGTGATAAACAATTTCTATTCTAAATGCTGTATAAAAACACTCATTTCCTTGAAAAAGAAATATTAAACACATTTATCTTTGCCCATGGAAACAAAGCACTTTCTTACAGATTGGAGTAGCTTCCACAATGCAGAGTGAGTATTCATTTAAGAAGAGGGTCCTTTGCTCAGTGTCTGTATGGCTGTGGGCAGGAAGGAAGGGTGTGTGTTGGATGGGTTAATCTTCTTTTTCCACATGAGAGAAAGTTTCCCTACAACAAAAGCAACTATCTTCTGCAAAGGTGAACTCAATCACTCACCTCTTATAAAAGAATTTTTTAAGATTTTGAAGTAAGAGACTTCAAAGACCTTAGAACAGGGATTGGGTCAAAGTCCAAAACACACATACCTCTCCTACTGCACACCATAGACTCTGCAACATGGGATCTCCTCCTTACTACTGGCCTAGGAGTGGAAATAGGACATGCCGCAGCAGGATGAAACAGGTGCATGGCGACCTTCTGCTCTCCCTGATATCACCCGGGACTCCAGCCTTCCATCCCCTTCGCCCTGCCCCTCCTTGCTCAATGTGAGTGTGCATGTGTGACATGAAGGCAGACTGAATATAATTTTCATCAAGCAACCCAGCTGGTTTTCAGAAATCTGTCCATCACATATTGATTGAAAGACATTTTAACTCAACACCTGATCTTTGTTGTACCAACTCAGGATAACATGAATCAGATTTTTAGAATTGGAAGGGAATATTTTTGCTCAAATACTTCTCAGATCAATCTAAAATCATTTGCCACATATGCCACATTTGCCTCATAGCCCAGCTGAATCACCTCTTAAATCCTGGCTATGTTTGGGTGGACAAGTGCTGACAGAGCTCCTGCGTCCCTCATACTCGTCTTCTCTTGCCAAGCTCACAACCATGCACTGTTCTTATGGACTCTGATGACAAATGTTAATGAAATTCTACCCAGAAATCCCTATACTGGAGATTCAGAGCTTTCACACACTCAGTGCATGAGAATCTTACCCCCATCCCCCGACTCCGACCTCTCTCTGTGTCTCTCTGTCTCTCTTTCTCTCTGTCCCCCGCTCTCTGTCTCCTCCCCCACAACAGGATTTTCTGTGTAATAGCTCTGCCTCTCCTGTTCTTGCTTCGTAGACCAGTCTGGCCTTGAACTCACAGAGATCTGCTTGCCTCTGCCTCTGCTGGGATTAAAGGCATGCACCACTCCCACACCCTCCCAACCACCACTCTCAGTTCTTTTTCTTTCTCCTGGTTGGTAAGTCATCCTGCACACTCTAGTCTAACTGTTCTCACAACCCCCTTGGGGATCACATATCAGAAATCCTGAATACCATAATGATTTATAACAGTAGCAAAATTACAGTTTCATTGTTTTTATAGTAACAATGAAATAATTTTATGGCTGGGGGCTCACCACAACATGAGGAACTATATTAAAGGGTCCCAGCATTGTTAAGATTTAGAGCCACTGTTCTAAACACTCTTCCCAAGGGCATAGGAGGGATATATGTCTCCAAGTGTTCAAGACACTCACCCTAGCAATGCTCTTGTTATGACACACCTCCTTCCTCTGTCTCTCACAGATCTTCTTCCTGTCTGCCTGGTTTAGGCCCTAGTTTTCAGGGAGTCCAACCTAAAAGAGCTGTTTCTAAAAGTAGTCACAGAATTCTCTCAGAATGGGACCTTGGAAACCAATAACCCACTGGTGAGGGGGAAATGTAGTGGAGACAGAGAGTGAGACACACTGGCCTGCAGGATCATGGGATTCCCAAAGACTTGGCATTCTGGTGACCAGCTGGAAGCACACAGCGTTGTAGAGTATGTGAGGCACTGAGGCAAAGGTAGGTTTAGGTTCTCGGAACAGGCTGCTTTTCTTGATGGTTTTAGCAGATGTGAAGGAAGCAAATGACCACCAACCTGGGATAGCTACCTATTGTGGTAAATTCCAGCAAGTCTCCAGCTCCAGTGAAAGAGACCCTCATCTCTTATAGCTGTGGAGATTGCTAGACTGAAAATCAGACCCATGATTGGATTGTAGGGGCGAGAGCCTGAAGGCAGCACGCCATCCATAGTCCCACATGTTTACAATGCTAATCTCATAAGCTGAGACCTAAATTGAGTGGAAATACCTTAGAGCTCAAACTTCTCTTTTACAGAAAGGAGACCCCCTATCTTTCGTCTAGAGATGCCCCAAACCATTACACTCAAGGCAGGTGTTTCACAAGCCGTGATCCTCTTCTCTAAGATATGTGTCTGTTTCCATGTCTATTATGTTAGTAACTAGAAATTTCAGTCTGGTATGCCTCTAAGAGGAAATATACCTGCAAGCTGAATTAGTGGAGCCAGCCAATCTATATCAGTGGGCAGAGTCCTGGAGAAAGGGAGCAGGGTAGCAGGGGAAGAGAAGAACCTAAGGGTGATTGGCAGAGGATTATTTATGGAGATAGGAGGGGTCTTATGACTCTGGGTTTAACCTCCGGGCAAAGGCATCTGGAGCTGATTGCCATATGCTGCTGGAATAACTCCATGGTACTAAAATGGATGAAAAACAGGGAAAAGGGTGGCACAATGTGCATAGCTTCATTCGGTAGGAGCAGGGAACCCATCGCCTTGAAAGAATCCAGAGGACACCCCTTTTATTTAAATGACAAGAGGGGCTTCCAGTAATAATGTCTCTCTAGGCTATGGTTCCCTATGGGAGATGAGATCATGGAACCTCCTGGTACCAATGGTGACGGTCAGCTTTCAGGAGTGTTAAAACACCACTTTAATAGCAGAGACAACACAGTCACTATTGCTGTTATATGCAGGAAGAGCAGACTGTACACACAGACATCTCTGGCTCTTGCGGGTGTGAGCCAGTGACTAATAAGTAAAAGGAGTCCTAGTCCTGAGAGAGAATGACAATACATGACTTTTTGCTTCATTTATATAAGTCAAAGAAATTGAAATTTGACAAGCACAATGGAAAAACTGTGACCCCTTACCTGGTTTCTAGATCTAGGCTGGTTCATAATTGATTGATCCTCAATTGGCTCATAACCTCCCTCTCTTTTTCCTCCCAGTCCCTGTTCTTCTTTCCCTCTTTCCTTGCCTTCTCTGTCTCCAAGCTCCTCAATGTTACAATGTCATCACAAGTAAATATAACCAATATGCTCCCAATCCTTCTTCAGTTGATTTCACAGCACAATAGTTGGCTACTGGGGATCTAAACATTCCACATGGTTTCAAGAGCTATATTCATCCCAGGAGAACCAAAACACCCCCATATTCCTTCCACTAGATAAATAAGGGGAGCCATGGAGGTACTACATTTGTCACTTTTCTTGCTGTGAAAAAAATATTTGACAAAAATACTTGTGGGAGGAAGGTTTTACCTGAGACCATAGTTAAACGCAATGCTCATCATGGCTGCAGAAGCCTGAGGCAGCTGGCAGCATCACATCCACAGTCAGCAAGCAGAAAACAATGGATTCTGGTGCTCAGTTAACATTCTCTTTTCAAAGGCAGTTCAGTGTCTCAGTCTAAGGAATAATGCTACCCAAATTTAGGGTGAGTCTCCCCACCTCAATTAACCTAATCAAGATATTCCCCCAGAGCCTTGCCTATGTAATAATTTTAGGTAGTGTCAAGATGACAAGTAAGAGGCCAGTACTGTAAGAGACTTGGCAGAATCTATTTCATTACAGAGCTGTGGGTCTGGACAGTCACCTTCTGTGTTATTTCTCTGTCTTTTCAGTGTGGGGTGGACATAGAGGTCCCTAGCCTCTGGCAGAACTAAAACTCTTATACTCATTTTCTGACATGTGTTTTAAAAATCCATTAAAACAATAAAGGTAAAGTCTACAAGCATAAGATGTTTTTCCCAGAGTAGAGACTCTTGAATTGTCTCTCTCAGGGGATGCTTATAAAATCATAATCCATCCTACCTATAAGGGTGAGCCAGGAGTATCATCTTGCAGATCAGTTACAGCATTATGCCACTAACAGAAACATTGGCAATGCAAGGAGGGTCTTCTGTATCAGATATCAGGTGGTACCCTGCATTCAGTATAGCAGCAAAGTCTCTGTAGAAAAACTCTGTATAGATATAGGGTTAGTCAGTTTAAGGAGGGGTAGTCACCCACCACTACCATATCACAGACATTATCTTTATTGGGACATGGCAGCCCTGACACTTACTATGTGGCTATTAACTTGACATACATTTTTAAAGCCTGTTTAATAAGGAGGACCAAAAGCAATTCAATATTTCTGCATGGGCTTCTGTTATCTTGGCCATCTGTAGAACACACTGTCAGTTTTAGTTTTCCCATATAAGTCAGTATTCCTCATGCTGAAATATTAGTAGGAGCCAGGAAGGGTTGTCAATAATCTTGGCTGCCCTTCTCTGAAGCCTGGCACTCTCTGTACAGTGTTACTTAATTCTCACGTGAAACCCAGGCATATAATTTTACCAGATCTATTTTAAAGGCTGAAAAGGAAAAGAAAGATTGGTTAACGTTTGCAGGGATCCAATGGAGATTTCTGAGACTTAAATCAGGCCTGCATGTCATCACGGCACTGTACTTTGTAGTTTTTAGTCTGGAGGTCAATTTAATGTGACACTACTTGTCATTCATTTGCTATAAACAATACTTTCACAGAATATTCTATATTTCATGTCCGTATATTGTTTTATGTTTGTTTTCTTGCTTCATTTTTGAGAGGAGGTCTCACGTAGCCTAGACTAGCCTCAATCTATCTATGGAGCTGTGGCTGATCTCCAATCTTTTATTTCTTTGCTTCTACCTCCTAAGTGCTGGGACTAGAGGTACACGCTGCCTGCAACTAGTTTATGCTTGTATGTGGCAATAACACTGTTTTTCCTGAACTACCTTTTTAGAAGCTCATGGAAGTTTTAAGAGAAAAGTAGAATTGTGGGCCAACATTAGCAGGTGAGAAAACTGAATCTTGACAGTTAAATCACACGCCCAATGCCATTTGGATGTCTAGAGTGTAGCTCTCTAGTTACTAAGCTATACTATAATATTTAAAAGGTATTGAGGGCAAAAAAGACCCAGAAGTAGAGTGCCTGGAAATAAAACTGAGTCCAATGCAGAAATATGAAGCCACACTGACCTCATGAAATATGTGGCTGTGACTCACCGATTTCCATATGTTGTGTTGCCCACTCTGTGTCACTAACTTGTCATCCAGGGTTCCACCAGGAGCACAACCTTTAGTTCCCAATTTCTATGTTCCTATATCTCATTGTCTGAGTCCAAACAGATAAGAGCCGGGAGAGTTATAGGGAGAACTGAGCACACTTTGTTAAGTGGACAGCTATAGTTAGAAGTGACGTGTGTTAGAAGAGAGACATATTTTCTGGCTGGAACGTTTTTGGTTTTTTTTTTTTTCACTCGTTGTTCAAGGAAAATTACAAAGTTGTGAAAATAAGACATCTGGCTATTTCACCTTGCTGACAAGTATTCAGAAATGATTGATGGCTCTAGCTTGGCCTAAAAAACACATGCAATGATGTTATAAAATCTTTCTTACTTACATCTCAATTAAATTCCCAACATTACTGATATACTTGCTGAGCAAATACCAAGCATGAGGTTTTAGTGAGGGGGCTGAGCCTAAGAGAAGGGAATTGAGTTGACAGGTGAGTTAGGCAGATGTTTCAAAGACGGGACCAGCTCCCCAGTTCCTACATAAAATCTGGGTTTAGAGGTGCACATTTGTAATCCCAGCGCTGAGAGCAGTGAGAGGTAGATTCCTGAAACTTGCTGGTAAGTGAGCACTAGGTTCAGATTAAGAGATTTTGTCTGTCCCCCTCACATAGGGGAAGGGAGTAAGGGGAAAATGGGAGGGAGGGAGGAATGGGAAGATACAAGGGATGGGATAACAATTAATATGAATAAATTAGTAAAACATATTTAAAAATAAATAAATAAATAAATTGATGAGAAACTATGGAAGATACCTAACATTGACCTCTGGCCTACACACACACGCGTGCGCGCACACACACACACACACACACACACACACACACACACACACACACCACTTGTGTACCTGCATCAATGCGTGCATACACATTTTCACATATACATAACACACATGTGTGCCTGCACATGCACAAAAGAGATGCTATATATAAGCAGAGTAAATGTGGTCTTCTTTAAGCTCCTGTAGTTTAGAATCCCGGCTACTAGTTTTGGAGAAAGTTCAGCTTTGGAACAGCCAGTTTCTGGTGTTGATCTTGGGTCATCTCAGTGAACGGCTGTGGTTATGAGGCAAGTATGATTCAGTGCATTCAGTCATGTCATCGAATACACTGGGGGACAGAGAAGAAATCCACCAGGCCCACACAGAAGCCTTTGAAAAGCCCAGTTATCATCCCTATGACTGAAGGAGATATGAACTTGAACCTGCAGCTAATTACTACACACCTCTATGCTCTAGACTGTAGCGTTACATATTTTACATATAGAGTCTTACATGTATCTCAGTTAAATTTCCATACATCACTATATCTAACATGTAAGTTGTAAGTGACAGTATCTGCCCTTATTGTATACTTCCAAGCTCATAATCCAATCCAGCCTTATCTCTGAAGGTCCCCAAATACCAGGGGCACATCTGGGAAGGAAAAGACTCTGTAGACATGACATTAGACATACAAAGCCTCTTTTCTGAAACTGGAGCCTTTTTGTGTGCCCATCATGGGCTTGAAGGGTCTTTCCTCAGTTCTAAGATCGATTAGGACTACATGGGTTTGACCTCACTTGAGGTTTATTGAATCAAATCACCTTTCCAGCTTTTAAAAGTTCCTCTGTAGTAGCTTGATTGTATCCAAGGATATCTAGTCTTTTGAGATTAAAATTTTGTCACTCAAATTTCTTGATATTTTCCTAAGATTAATGTCATTTACAAATTTAATTGTTGTCTATTTGTTCATCAAAATTAGTCTAAGTACACTCACTTTTAATATTTTCCTCTTTATACCATCAAAATCACCCTGAATTTTCATGGTGTCTTTCTACACCTCCTTCTCCATCTGGTGCAGTGGTTAAAGGGTTTCTTCTTGAGAAGGTTTAGGTTTCAGATGAGGAGTCAGAGTAAGTGTGGGGTTCACAGTATCAAGTTCTTTCTCTTCCTGAAGTCAAATATAATTTTAGATTGGTCTGCTTTTTAGATAATTTCTAAATATAATATGTATTATTTTGTTTAAGTTAACGGATAATAATGATGATGACGATGACAACTACGATGATGATGATGTCGATATAAGTTATCCTATACCTTTCAAGCTTTTCTAGCTAATGTATTACTTTTTAACATTGAAAAAAACCACAAAACTGGGTCTCGGGGTGATGGATTTTCTGTGTAAGCACCAAGACTTGAATTTGAATCTCCAACACCAATATTAAAAAAAAAAAAAAGCTGGGTATAGCTGCATGTGCTATGAGGTTACAGAACCTCAAAATTGGGGAATAGAGGTAGGCAGATCATTACAGCTCACTTGCAGGTCAAACTAGCAGAAAAGATAAGCTTACAGTTTAGGGAGAGACCATGTATTAAGGCAGAAAGGCTGAGAATAGAGGAAGATACCTGATGATTGGCTTTGACCTCTGCATGCAGGAGCACAGGTATACATATTCACATAGGCATCTGCATGTACCACACTCATACCACCCATAACACACACACACACACACACACACACACACACACACACACGTTAATTGTGGTAAGTGGAGTGCACCTGGGGACCATTTCTTCCTAAGGAATTGAGGCGGGGCTTTAGGAAGGTGGTGTCTGTGATGCTAACTCTAGTTTATGACAACTTATCAAAATGCCTCCATGTAACTGTCTTTTCAACCATCTGCTGGAACTGAGTGGCCAAGTCAGATTCATTTTCTCCATCGCATCATGTAAATGGCCCTCGGCAACAACACAAACTCACCAGAAGACATCTGTCTTGCACAGCTCTGGAGTGAGCTGTAAGAAGGGATGAAGATGGTGGTGGATGGCTGCATTTCACCAGGCCTGGCCCTGTGGTCAGAGAACTGCATTTGCTCACCACTGTGGCACGGTTACCCAAGCCATCCCTGAGCAATTTCATAAGGGGGCTCTTTTAGACAGCCTTGTTCCGTTTCTTCCCTTTTGTTTTCCTCTCCTCCTGCTTGTAGGCACTAAGTAGTCTGATGCCATTTTGATATCTCCAACTCTACATTCTTTAGTTCCTCTTTCTGCATTTACTGATAAAGGATGGGGGCACTCCATTTCCCTGTACCTCCCACAAATTGTCCCTTTGTTCTGCGTAAGAGGCTGGAGTTCAGAAGTGCTTTATTGGTCCATACATCATTAGAACGCAACTTCACATTCCACAAACATCACTAGGAAGGTCCTTCAGCTACCTTCCCACTTTCTCACCGCCTTCCATCTTCCTTTCTTCTATATTTCGGCCATGCCTTTCTTGCATAGTTATAAACATATTTGCGACAGGAAGGCATACTGCAAACTCTTTACCATCAAGAGTTCATGAGGGCAGGTGTCATGTTTAGCCTGCCTCCTAGCTTGTCCCCAGGGGCTAGCAGTGCCCCACCTATGCAGAACTCAGCTCTTATTTACTAATTATTATCAGAAAGACAAGCAGGCAGGCTATCTCAGCCTTGAAGAACTTAGTACCCAATAAAAGGACAGTAAGGAAACACTTTACATGCAGTGTGTGGGGGTCTAAAAAGAGACTGGTGCCTGGGAAAGCTATGCTGTCTGGGAAAGATCTATGATTTTATAAAGAAAAGGCTTTCTTTGGAGAATAGCCTTGATAGTGATCTGATGAACATTTAAGAATTTATTAGCAAGGAGAAAGGATGTCTCATCAATAGTGTGCAGAGGTAGAAAAACCACCAGCACCCAGTGTTCACTGATCCCTTCACTGTGCACACGGGATGCGCCACACACCTAGAGTGTGAGATAACTCGTCCAAGAGAAGGAGTGGATCAGGAAAACCGAAGTTACATTCCCACGTACACAGACTTTGATCTGTTAATGGCTTCTTATTCGCTATCCTGCCACTCTACAAGGTGCAATCAACCACCTAGTAGTGAGCAATGCATCATAAAATAGCAAGTGAAAAAAATAATTACATGTTCCTGAAATTGCTTGGTGGTTATCTTTGAAATATCAAATCATTCTGATGAATTACTTGGTAATGCAACTTTTCTTTTTTAATTTCATGATAATGTTCCAATTTACCAGTCCACAAAACTCCCTGACATCACTGCCGTCCTAGCGGCGTGGATATTTAAGCAGTTTTTGACAATATAATTATGGTTATTAGGTAGATATTTGTTTTCCATCAACTAATAATAACACCTTGTCCCAAGAATCCAGGTTTCTTGGAACAAACTCAAAGTGCTTTACCAACAAGTATTATTTTTCTGAAGGGGGAATCTCAGAGCTTCCCAGGATACAGGAAGTACATTTCAGAGTATGCATGGAGGGAGGTTAGTTAGAGGAGCCTGGTCAGCATGAGAGCTCAAAAGAGGTAGGTGTTAGGCTCACAGTATTCCTGGAACCTGGACGGATGCAGTCCCCAATCAGACGATCTAGGGAGTGACAGTTTCCATCCAAGAAGGGCAGGAATTTGGAAGAACAGTACTTGGGACCTGATACTACTCCAATAACTAAGCTGTGTCACTGCAAGCCAGCTGAGGTTGGTACTGATTTTATCTATCGTATACCTTTGCATCATCAAATTATTATTTAAAACATGTAGCTTCATTAGCAATCTGGGGAAACATTAAACAAAAGCTGCTTCTGATTTAGCAGAACATATCTAGTGGAAAAACAAATGCTGCTGGAGATAGAAAGAAATATCAGTTTTACATTGCCAGATCTTTGTAGAGAAAAATAAGATGGAAGTAAACCTATAAAATTGTCCTCTGATCTGTGAGTGAGGCCCAGCCATGGAATGCTTGCCATGCATATGTGTGTGATGTCCTGGGTTCGGTTCCTAACACCACAAACAAAGCAAATCCTGCCTCATACACAAAGCAAAACAAAAGGCAGTGATAAAACCCCTTATTTCCTTTGACTGATAAATTACTTTATATTTAAATGGAATTAAATAATGATGGTTTGAGTATGTTTCCTGGTATTGGCCAGTGAGTGAGGCACGGTTCTGCTATTTAACCCATCCTTTCTAGAAAACTGAGCCTGAGATAACCTGTGAGGTTTTTTTTTTTTTTTTCCAGATATAAGATACCACAACGGGTGGGTGACTGGTAGTGTTAGTTGTCGCTCCCATAATCCCTTCTTTACCCTCCTGGAAGAGGACTTACTAGCAAGTGTTTTCTCATATCCTAGCTGGCAGGAGTTGCTCTCTGAGTATATACTCCTCCAGATGATATTCCACGGGTACCAAGAGACCGAGAGCAGGAGGCTGAGGGCCAAATGGCATGCCTGCTGCTAGGTAAACTCAGAGGAGGAGCCCAATGATAGCAAGGCTGTTACAGGCTGAGTTTTGCCTAGCTCCAATTCATACTTGAAGCACTAACTTCATGGGCCACTGTGCAACTTTACTGAAAAATAAGCTTTAGTGATATCAACTGGCCAAGGTCCGGTTGTTTGTGTGGATGCCATCCAATAAGACCTGCATTCTTTCTAAGAAGCAGCAGCTTGGACACAGATGTGCTCGGATCACAGGAAAGATCCTAACTGAGGAGACAAGGAAAGGCCTCGGAGAGAACCCGTATCTCCCAGTTCCTCGACTTTCCACCTCTGATCTGCACGATCCTGAGAAGGCATATTTCTATTTGAGGGGTGAGGCTGTGGTATCTTGTTATGGCAGCCTGTACAGGCTGACAGAGCCACTATACAAAGTTCTTCTTGAGGTTTGTGATTTGCAACCGCAGATTTTATAAAGGATAGCCATTAGGACAATTTCTCAGATAGCCATGTTATGAACTAATATGCAACTGCTGATAAAAGTCCTCTTCACACACATGGAATTGCCTGCACCAAATGATAGCCAGAAAGAAGGCAGGGGTAAGAACAGAAGTATACTCTACCTATAGGCAAAGAGAAATTTAGAAATGATACAAAGTAACCCCCATAAAAATGCTTTGATTAGACTAATGAGAAGCTATAATTAAATCTGCCTTATGTTTACTATTTTTTCTTTGGTTATTTTGTTCACATATATTTTGAAAGAGAAAAGGTGCTTTGTTATGTCACATGATCCTGCTGGGTGTGTTTACTCCTGTGAAAAATAAAAATCATCTCAAAGTTGTGTTGAGAGGGATTCTAAAGCTCTGTCTAGGCTAAGCACGGTAGCAGTGTTTGCTGGCACAGGACACAGGTGCTCACACCTGGCCTGGACCATCACTATAGGTTGTATTCACCATTCAACCCACAGGGCCCGTGCAAGCTACTCTCAAACGGAGTTCTGTGCACCATCATCTCCATGACCGTCTGTGGTGACGTTGTTGAGCAGGTGTCCCAGAAAGACTTGTCCGAGCCACATCCACCTTCATGGACAGCCTGAGAAATGGAACAACTGTCCTCCAGTCCTGATGTGGTTTTTAGCTTTCTCTGGTCTCATCAGGGATGGGGAACTCCCTTGTTCCTAGATCACTCCAGCTAGCCTGGTTCATATTTTCCAAAGTAAAATCAGCAGTGAAGTCAGTCTGAAGCCTCACACCTGGCTATCATTTAGACCTTTCATGATCTATTTAAAAAACAAAGCAGTGTTATCATTTGTGCACCGAACTCTGTTTTCAGAACATTGTGGCACTTGTTCAATTCTTTTCAACCAGCCACTGAGAAGAGAGGTACACTCAAGTTACTGCTTGCATCTGACAGAGGAGCGGGCCTCTTTGATTTTGTTGAGGGGACACAGGACACATTTTTACAACTTGGATTTAAGTTCAGCTGCCACCAAACCTTATGTCACATGACACCAGAAACATGTCATTGAGTCACACTGATAGGTAAAGACAGTGGGGTGACTCTAGTCCAAAGTAACCCAAATTTAGAATCACCCACATTCCACTAGGCAAGGATGGCCCTCACACCCCCTCAGGCATTCTGTTGGGTTCAGAATGTCTGTAGTGTGTTTTATGGGAATAGAATGCCCTAAATATGAAGAGCATTGTGGGTGGAATTTTCCCAGGATGTAGACAGCTTTACTTCTGATGCCAGGAAAGTACTCACTAAAGAGAGGTATGTTGGATACCTTGACTGAGAGGGAGTTCAGCAACCACAGCCAATGGGAAGAGAGAACCTACATGAAAGGTGGAGGGACCCCTCTGCTAGCTTAGTGCTGCTACCTGTTCAGTAAGACAGTCTGGGGCCCCAGCAAAGACTGATAATCCACCCCTCTCAGTTTATTGAAGAGGCACTTGAGATTCTGAGATTTCCACGTGGAGACCCCAACTCCAGCTAGTCATCAGTCCAGAGCTACTCCAGAAGTATCCAAGCTCTGCTATTTTCCTCTCCAGAGCAGTGAGGGGACCACTGGGAGAAGAGATGGACAAGTGGAAGGATGAGAAAGAACAGAAAAGGTTAAAGGGAAGCTGGTATGGGCATAGTACTGAAGGCAGCTGGCAGCACTTGCCATAAAAGTCCATTGTCCATCTCTGAGCACCTGTCCAGGCCACACTGAGGGCGCTGCAAATGTTCAGATAATGAATGGGTCAGAGGATGGTTGATTGGTGCTTTGCTAAGTCTCATATTGATTTACCTTCCCACTGTAACAAGTAAAAAAGAAAAAACTATCTCTATAGTCATAGGCAAGTTATTTTTATAGCATTACTTTAGCCTCTCCCTTTCTCTCATCTATCTATCTGTCTGTCATCTATAATCTATCTATCTATCTGTGGTGGTTTGAATGAAAATGGTCCCCATAGACCCATAGGATGTGGTACTAATAAGCTGTATGGCCTTGCAGTAGGTGTGGCCTTGATGGAGGAAGTGTGTCACTGGGGATGAGGGGTGGGGGTAGGCTTTAAGGTTTTTAGATGCTTAAGCCAGGCCCAGTCTCTTTCTTCCTCTCCCTCTTTCCCTCCTTCCCTTCCCTCCCTCCTTCTCCCCCACCTCTGTCACCTGCCAGTCTGGCTGTAGAGCTCTTAGCTCCTTCTCCAGCACATGTCTGCCTGTGCACAGCCATGCTTCCCACCATGATGGGAACCTCCAAACTGTAATCCAGCACCAATTAAATGCTTTCCTTTGTAATAGTTACTGTGGTTGTGGTGTCTGTCACAGCAGTAGAAACCCTAACTAAGACACTATCGTCTTCTGCCTATCAAGTCATTCACCCACAATCCATATCTATCTATCTAGACATAGTAATATATTTAGAGAAGGATAGATAGATGGATAGCTCCATACCTGCTGTGTGTGTTTGGGGGATGTATGAGAAAGAGTGGGGGTGAGTATATATATATATATATATATATGGAATATATATTTCCACAGCTATATTACGAAAAATGAATTTGGCTGCATTTACTGATATGGAGCCAGAGAGAAATAAAATCTAAGTTACTTTGCCAAGGTTGCATGGTTGGTTAAAATTGGAACAAGAGTTGGACGTAGCTCTGCGGAGTGTCAGTGAGAGCTCTGTGGCTGCATCTGTCACTCTTCCTTTCTGAACCACCTCTTCACACCAGCCACCATGCTGTCCAACTGCTTTGTGATTTGAGAAATTCTTCTTGAAAGTCTTCACCAAACAGAATCAGTCTCTGAACTGATTTTTCATGTCAGATAATTTATTAAAAATCTCCTGCTTACAACAAGAAAAAAAAAAAGTAACCAAAAAGGACTGCAGTTTGATGGGCTGACTAACATTTCTAAGCAGACATCTAATTAAAACAAGTTCACAGAACCAGTCTGGTTTAAGAACACAGTATGAAAAGCTCACTCGAATGCACCAAGCATATACAACATAAACAGAGGTTGGTAAATAGTGGCTCAGGGGGTAGAGGCCCTTATTGCCAAGATTGCCCTTGATCCCTGGGTCCCACATGTTAGAAAAGAGAACCAACTCCAAACGCATTGTCTTGTGGTTTCTATTGCTCTGACAAAACACTATGGACAAAAGTATGTTGCAAAGAAAACGTTCATTTGGCTTACACCTCCACATGAGTAGTCCATCATTGTGAAGGAAGCCAGGACAGGAATTCAAGCAGTGTAGGAACATGGAGGCAGGAGCTAATGCAGAGGCGATGGAGGGATGCTGCTTACTGGCTTGCTCCTCATGGCTTGCTCATCTTGCTTTCTTATAGAAGCCAGGACCAACAGCCCAGGAATGGCTCCACCCACAATAGACCTAGCTCTCCCCCACTGGTCACTAATTAAGCAAATGCCCTGCAGTTAGTTCTTATAGTGGCATTTCTCAGTTGAGGCTCATTCCTCTCTAATGACTCTTGCTTGTGTCAAGCTGAGATAAAAATTAGTTCCCACATACGCCCACACACAAGTGGTAGCACATGCCCCACATCCCCAAGTAAATAGATGTAATAAAATTCTTATAAAAGAGCAAATGTAATACATATGTGTCAGAGAGACAGAGAGACAGAGAGAGAGAGAGAGAGAGAGAGAGAGAGAGAGAGAGAGAGAGAGAGAGAGAGAGAGAGAGACTGGTGTTGGAGAGTTTTTGAAAGCTCTGAGAATTTATTGGTGAATTCATATTAAAAGTTTTTGAGATTTTTTTTTTCATAAAAGCACGTTTTCCCTAAAGGTTGGAGAGCAATAAGAGATAACACAATTTCTATTTGGTAAAATGAAACTGCAAGATCCATTTCATACAAGACTCAGGGAAGGAAGAGCCTGGTGTGTCTCAGTTGCACTGGGTAGCTCTGGAAACAGAGCACTGTTCTTTACTAGAGAGCATCTCTCCCTGGCTGGAGCAGTGGAGGATGGACCTGCAATAAAGAAGATTATGGATTCACATAGCCAGCCTCCGTGTGCTATTGCTCACTACTTTTCAGTACTTTACACTGCTAGATGCTTTCAAATGTCCAGTTTGACAGCTTTCCAATCAACATCCCTATTAGATAAACATTATCCCAAAAAGATGCCATCCTGCAAGATATCCGTGTCCAATATTTGCAGCCATTAAATGTTGTCTTACCTGGTATGTAAAACTCTGAAAATGGGATTAAGTCAAGATTTTTGGGAGAGGGTACTTATTTTTTTTGTGTGTGTATGTGTGTGTTTTTCCTTTTTTTTTTTATTAATTTATTCTTGTTACATCTCAATGGTTATCACATCCCTTGTATCCTCCCATTCCTCCCCCCCCCCATTTTCCCATTATTCCCCTCCCCTATGACTGTTCCTGAGGGGGATTACCTCCCCCTGTATATGCTCATAGGGTATCAAGTCTCTTCTTGGCTACCTGCTGTCCTTCCTCTGAGTGCCACCAGGTCTCCCCCTCCAGGGGACATGGTCAAATGTGAGGCACCATAGTACGTGAGAAAGTCATATCACACTCTCCACTCAACTGTGGATAATATTCTGACCATTGGCTAGATCTGGGAAGGAGTTTAAAGTTTACCTCCTGTATTGTCTTTGGCTGGTGCCTTAGTTTGAGCGGGACTCCTGGGCCCAAATCTGCCTATCATATTGTTCTACTTGTAGATTTCTAGGACCCTCTGTATCCTTTTATTTTGCTATTCTCCCATGCGTCTCTCATTTAGAGTGGGAGAGGGTACTTATTTGGATGGGGCTTAGGTGTAGAAATGAGGGTCCTTAACAGAGATAACAAAGGATATTCAGTGATAATGAAGAGCCAAGATGATGTCTGAGACTAGATGCTGCTCTGTTCACTCTGAAGATAGAAGAGACCAAGAGCTGAGAGCTGAGGGGTGTAGCCCTAACTACAAGAAGGATGAGTGAAAACTGGTCCCTCACTTTCAGAGGACGAAAGCATTCTATAATTTGATAGCATCCTCCTGAAGCTGGGATTGAGGCTCTGGCCTCTAGAACCACAAAATAAATATATACATACATTCCTACCAGCCATGGTGTTGTCATAGCTTGTCACAGCACAATGCAGCTTTTTAAAAATCCAACAGCACAACACAAGAATAAAAGAACTGGGACTGGAACTCGGGTCTTTGGATGGAAAATCTGCTATAGCACCCAGAAGTATAGTTTCCTGCTCTATGGAATAGATTATAGCTACAGGCACCATTCAATTCTTAGCCAGCCGCTACCTTCCCACACTTACTCCCAAACATGACTGAAAGTCTCAAAGCCCATTAGACAAAAGCTGCTAATATTTCCATTTTAAAACAGTTGAATTTAATGCAGTCTCTTTCTTTCTTTCTTTTTTCTTTCTTTCTTTTTTTTTTTTTAAATTTTATTTTGTTTTTTTGAGACAGGGTTTCTCTGTGTAGTCTTGGCTGTCCTGGACTCACTTTGTAGACCAGGATGGCTTCAAACTCATAGTGATCCACCTGCCTCTGTCTCCCAAGTGTTGGGATTAAAGGCGTGCACCACAACCACCCCGCTTGATACAGTTTCTAAGGTCTAATTTGGACAGCAGCAGCACTTTCTATATTTAATACATCTTGCATAAATATTAAGAAAAAGAAAACATTGTAGCAGAAGGCTCATCTTCCCTTTGAACATACAAATACTTGAGTGGAACACAGAGCTTGGGAGAGGTTAGTATGTGGAAGATACATGTTCTTAGCAGAGCGTCTATGACCCATCACCCCTGGGAGGCCAGGAGGCTCTTCTGTCCATGAAGAGACTGCAACAGATTCACCAACTAGCAGTGGTATTTCTTAGGCCTACAGTCACAAAGGACCATATACTATGTGACCCAAAACAGTGGCAACTAAGTGATTCACTGCACTGGAGGCTGGGTGTGTAGAAGCGTCAAGGATTTAGAAAGGCAGGGCTTCCTCTGCAACCCAAAGAAGAAAACCTTCCTTTTCCTGTTGCAGTGTGTAGCAGTCCCTCACCATCTCAATGATTCTTGGCTTGATCTCTGACTCTGCAGCCACATAGCAACCTTCCCTCCTGAGGGTCTTTTTGTTTTGTCTTCTTTTCTTTCTTTCTTTCTTTCTTTTTTTCCATCTTATTTTCTTATAGGGCCATTAGTTAGATTGGATGGAAGACCAACACTGACTCCAGCATCACTGCATCTTAATTTAACTAATTGCATCTGCAACAATCATTTCCAAGTAAGGTCATTGTCTGGACCACGGAGAGCTATGACTTCAGTATCTCTCTCGGGGTACACGAGCCTATCTGTAACTCTTGCCAAGGCCATTTAGCAGTGATGGACTCAAATATAGTCCTGGCCCTTTTCCATTCTTCAACCTTGATGGAATCTGGGTGCAAGTAAGTGGGTGTTTACCAAAATGAGAATGAGGCTTGGGGCTTTTCAATGCCCTCTTAAGTCCTTCTTGCAAGTTCCTGGCGCCAGGAAGTCTCCCAGGTACCTTTAGTTGGGAGCTGCGCTTTGCTCCACTGAGCTCAAGTTGGAGGGAGCTCATGTTTGCCAGTCTTTTGTCCCCATTCGAAAAGGCTTAGCTACTTTATTTCCATTCTGTTCGGCATGAAATTGCTCTCCTATGTGCAGACTAGGACGCTTTTTATTGAAATGAATTTGTTTCTACCTAAGAACAGTTGGGTCCCCTGGCCTTTCGAATGAAACTTAACCATTCATATCCTGGGTATATTTTGAAATTCAGGGGTTGTTGGTCATTTTCTTCTGAATTTATAAAAGCTGTAACTACATTAATTTTCAGCTATCCTGTGGATTATAATTTTAATCTATCACTTGTCTTTTAACATTGCTTTTTACTCCCTTCTCATGCAAACATCACAGTCCCACAGGATCACGCATTTTTCTTCCTTCCTTGCTATTAGAGTTCACAGATTGCTTGGGGGGTTCTCTCTGCTCCCATGGTGACACACATACACCATCCTTAATTTGTCCTTCCCTCTCATTCTGATTCCTTGAATAGCTTTTTCTGTTATGCATAAATGGAATATGCAAATGATTAATAAGTTGATGATTCCACTAACCAGATTAATTGTGCTAAAGTCTGTTTATGTAGTACAAACTAATTATAATAGGTTAGACTACTAGCAGAAATATGTTATTTCTGTGTTTCAGTGACTGGGCCCTTAGTTCATGGAATCTACAACATGAAAATTTATAGATATTAATGACTGGGAGAACCGAAGTGAAACATGGTGAACAGAAAAGAAAAACAAAACCTACTCTCTTTTTGGACTCATGGGTTCTTTTAGCAAAGCTTGAGATTAACCATTAAACAAATCAACGTTATTATACCTGTACATACATGCCAATAGATCTTTAAGTCAGAGGACTGCTGGGTATGGTACCAAAACTCCCATGCCCTCTATAAGAATGGTAAGATAATACTTCCCTCATCACTAGGCTCATGGATCATAGAGTTTATTCCCATAACAACAACAAACACAAACTGGAAAGAGAAAAGCCCCAGGAAAATATTACAAAGATTTTTTTTTTTTTTTTTTTTTTTTTTTGCTATAGGGGTCCTAAGAAATCAAGAACCAGAGAAGACCATGCTTTTATACTATGTCTGATGAAAAAGTGGTGAGTTGTACACAGAGATGAATGGTCCAAGGAAGCATGTTATAATGGTAAGAACCTTGGGGTGAGTCTACCAGGGTCTGTCTGTGCAGATGCTTTTTGGCCTCCCCATACATTCCTGGGAGACTTGCAGGGAAGAAGCCTACAGAAGAGTCATGTGTATAAACAAAATGAGTGGACCAGAGAATGCTATCTTTCTGGCCCTACCACCATCATTCCCAGGACACTCCTTTGACAACTTCCTTGATCTTAAAAACATGCAATTCTGGCCTTGTTGATCTAAATGTCTTGTTACCAGGAGATGTGTAGAAGGGTATTTCTGCTAGATAACATCTTAAATACAGCAACTTTTAAGTTCGATACTGGCTGCTGCCTGGTTATGCAGGCTCCTCATACTAGTAGACCAAAAGACTAAGATCAATCTATTTACTAGAATCACAGAGATGATTTGCTGCTTATCATGAGAATTGAAGACTCTGATTAGGATAGAAACAGAGAGAAGTAAGTATGAAAATGAGCAGATATACCAGGGTATTTCTTGGGGCCATCAATGTCATTGGTAACTACAGTGACCATCAGACATGGTATAATAAAGGTATTATAAATAGGGCTTCATGCCTTGAGGATCAAGCTCTGTGGTACCACTTCGCACAGAAGTTTGCTCTAGCAAAGTACAAGCCAAGGCAGAGGAAAACTGTGATGGGTAACCCTGTGGTCAAATCTGGTACAGGCAGAGTCTTCTTATTCTGTCATCTGCACCCCTGCCAGAGTGCCTTTTCTGGCTCAGGGGATGGCCAGGCTTGAGATCAGGGTTATAGGCCAGGCATTTACTCCCATCATGACCCTTGCTCCTACAGGTAACCATTGTGTAATAATGAATGGGAATCCGTGAAGCCATCTATGTGAAGACTCTCTTCTTCTGCTGAAGAAGCCAGCATTAAGCCGGGCGGTGGTGGTGCATGCCTTTAATCCCAGCATTCGGGAGGCAGAGGCAGGCGGATCACTGTGAGTTCAAGGCCAGCCTGGTCTACAAAGCGAGCCAGGACAGCCAAGGCTGTACAGAGAAACCCTGTCTTGAAAAAAAAAAAAAAAGAAGACAGTATTACTATCCTACTGGTCACATACTTGTCCATGCTTTCTACTATTATCCATTTCTACTCCCTGACTGCACTCCCCTACTGTGCTCCCACACAAATGGTATAAATAGCACCTCACCTCTATGTGTTTTTGTGGGAACCCCAGCTTGGATATGCAGTAGGCAATGAACAATAGGGGTCTTTTGCCTACACCTGTTAGAGCATGTTTTTAATTTCTTTTTTTCTGGCTTTGAAAGACAGGTTGATTACATTTCAGATGCCACCAAATTCCAAACACCAGCGAATACTGGGGGATCTGAAAGAACAAAAGAACGTGAGGAGCTTTTTTTTTTTTTTTAAGCAAATTAGATGAGATTTAATATAGATAAATATAAGATAACACATCTGGGAAAGTCATAATCAGTGTTAATTTAAAGATGGAGTCTGTAATTTGTAAGACAATCAAACCAAGAAAAGCCCACAAACAGTAATGTGCAATAAATTATGAATGAACAAATGCACAGCTTGTTAAATAAACAGAGTCTATGATTTTCTAAAGCATAGATGAAATATAATAACAGGTATCACTTTAGGACTTTTGCCAAGACAGAGTTGGGTACCAAGGTCCACTCATTCATGGTAAGTGGGTAGAGTTAGAATGGGGCACGGGCTATGGCTGAATCCATGGGGTAAATGGGGATATAGGTTTCTGTCTCACCTCAGATGTCGCCTTGGTTATTAGGATGAGGGCTCAGCGGCTGACTGTCATCCAGGCCGAGGGAGAGGGTAAGGGCAGCAGACATGCAGCAGTAATGAAGGCTTTAGAACTAAGTGACTCTGACTTTATTTCCTTACTAGTCTGTGTCAGAGGAGAAATGAGTAGCAGGATATGTTGACTTTCCTCTCTCCCAGGGCCTGCAGATGGGTCAAGATACAAGCCCGAATGGAGGCAACAGCTAGACGCCTGGGGTGGAGAAGGAAACTGTTCATTTCTCACACTGACTTATGTCAGTTGTGATTCTATTTAGCTGTAAACAAGAGGAAGCGGGACATGGCAGCTTACATAAGGGTATATGCTGTTTCTCTTATATAGCAAAACAGGTAGGAGTTGTCTATTTCTGGCCTTGGATGAGCTGTTTGTTGACACCAGGATCAAGGGTTCTGAGTATATCTCCATCTTTTCCTCGTGATCATAAGATGGCTTCCAAAATACTGGGTGTTGTATGTGTCCTACTTATGTCAGGAAGAAGGTACACTGGAGGGGAAAACAGGTGTTTTGTACATGGTTTGCCTCTATTAGATGGAAAAGTATACGCCAAGCACAAGGACTTCCCAAATAAATTCAGAAATACTCAGTAGAAGTATGTGTACAGCTGTCACTATGATTTGTCCACCTAGTGTACGTTGTCTGTTCTCTGATAATCAAAACCCAGTTTTGTAGAGGAGCAAAATGATCAGCTCAACTGAAGTATTTGCTTTCCCAACAGTCCAGTAAATGTAGGAAGAGTTTGACCTATGAAAAGTAATCTGAAAGGTCTCCCCTCTGGTAATATTTTGTCCCTAATGAAATGCCAATAAGCATGTAAGCACAGGTTACCACAGCGTTCTGTGCTCTCCTTCTTCTTTCTGACTGGAACAGAAGCGTCATGCCAGACACTGACAACCCTCCAAATCAGAACGCAGGCTCAAGACTAGCAGAGGACCCTTCATCCTTTAGGGTTCACTTTCACCTGCCTTTTAGCACAGGTGTTCCCAACCCTTTCCAAGTAGACTTCACACCTCTCTTCTCTAGTCTTTCTATTGTTTTCCCCCCAGCAATCGTTCAATTCATGTTTCAGTGGAAGTTTTGTATGTATATTTTTTTGTTCATTAAAGTGTAAATATCTCAGAGCAAGAGAGAGGCTCGGCAGTTAAGACCACTTGCTGGTCTAAGAGAAAACCCGGGTTCAATCCTATGCACTCACACTGTAGCTTACAACCATCTGCAACTCCAGTTTCAGGTGATCCAATGTGCTCATCTGACCTGCATGGGCACCAGGTATGCATATGGTGCACGTATCCTTCATGCAGGTGAAAATACAATATATTTTGTATACTGTACAAATATTATATATATATGTATATGCATATATATACATATATATAATAAAAATGAATAAACCCCAAATGCAATTTAAGGAGCAATCAACTCCTAGGGGCCCTGGTGCTAGGCACAAAGTTGCTACTCAGTAACCACTTGTCAGGTTCCTGAATAAAGTCCCTAGAAGGTTAGGGTTCGCAGTTCTAAGCATCCTTTTTCCTGATACAGCCCCAAAGATCAAGAGGCTAATGTAGGAACTTAGCTTGGAGCCCCATTTCTGCCATTTCACAACTTGGGGGGTTGGTCAAAGCATTTTATTTCTCTCTGAGCTTCAAATTTCATCCACGCAATGAACATGATATAATCATCTCAAGGCCCTTTTCACTAGTACTAATACACTGACCTATGGTTTCTCTAAGTATGCTTTCTGGGTTTTAGGGGATGTCTTGATCAGTGTTCTATTGCTGGAAAGAGACACCATGGCCATGACAACTCTTATTTTATAAAAAGCATCTAATGGGGTCTGGCTTAGATTCAAGGGCTTAGTCCATTATCCTCATAGCATGAAGCATGGCAGCATGGAAGCAGACATGGTGCTGGAGAAAGTAACAGAGTTCTACATGCAGATCAGCAGGCACAGCAGAGAGAGACACTGGTACTAACTTGGACTTTTGAAACCCTAAAGCCTACCCCCAAGTGACACACTTTCTCCAACAAGGCCACACCTTCCAATCCTTTCAAATAGTGAAGAAGTATTCAAATCTGCTAGCCTATGGGCCCATTCTCATTCAAACCATGACAGGGATTTTTTTTTTAAAGATATTTTTAGTTATGACATTTCAGGAATAATGAATTTCACATCACAATTTAATATGTATGCTAATTTAGGAATTATCTTTTTATTTTCTTAAAATGATTTTAGGTTTATTCCATGTGTAGAGTGTTGGCTTGCATATAGGTATGTGTGCTGTCTATGTGCTTTGCACCTGTAAAGTTCAGAAGAGGGTGTCAGATCACCTAAAACCGGAATTACATATGGCTGTAAGTCACCACATAAGTGCTGGGAACTAAAACTAAGTCCCTTGCTAGAGGCTCAACAAATGCCCTCTATTAGTGGATGGTTACCTGTCCCATATAATCTCTAATTAAAGCATAACTCTTTTGGGGAAATATTGATGGTGATGATATTAATTTTAATATTATTTGTTAATAAATTGTAAAATAATTATTGCAATATAACTATACACAATAACACGATAAAATAATAAATGCAGCATATGCATAGCCCTTCAAAGCTCACAGCATATCTCGTTTATTTATTGCATTAGTTCTCTAATGAGAATAAATCTATTTTCATTTCAGAAAATGAGCTCAGAAAGCAATTAGTATGTCAAAGACCCTTTTGTAAGCTAGTGGCAGAGCCAAGACTCAAACCATGAATTTAAATTCCTTGTGGAGACCTCTTCCTCCTCTTAAAAAGTGAGTAAGGATGCAGAAAATGTAGATAAATCATGTCGGTGACTCCTGCTCCAGTGTCTCCTCTGCAGCATCTACTCTGAGTATTCTAATTCCATCTTCTGCTCTGGATGTCAGGAGAGAGACCCGAAAGCTCACAAGACATGCACAGACCTGTTCCAGACGACGACAACGGCCTCCCCAGGAAGATCCTTCCCCTTCTTCGCTGCATGTCAATGAACAAATTGCTTGACTTATCATCTTCTCGCTGGAAAGAACTTAAAGCAGTTTAACTACTCCAGAACATGGTGAGAGGCTGTTGTGGAGCCCCTTAAGCAGGTCAAGGCTGGGAAGTTTTGCGCAGCTCTGTGTTCTGTCAGGGATATCTGCTTTTTAGCTTAGCTCAGGATAGCTGTCTCTGAGGTCCCGTTCACATGTCTCCTGTCCTTTCACTTTCGCCTAACATTATTCTCACTTTTACTTCAGTTCTTCCCATGTCCCAAATATTTGCTTCACATACATCACATAGCATCTGCCATGGAGTGGGTGGTCATTAATTCTCTTAGAAAGCGTTCATTCAACAGGATGAAGGTTTTAGGTGGTGCAGAGAGGTTATTCTGTAGAAAATGAATTGTCTGAGACAGAATTTCCCTGCACAAGCAGAACCTCCACACAGTTAGGTGACTTTTCGTGGGAGCCACATAGATCATGGCACCTGTAGGACATGTTTGTCATCTCTGCTTTTCACTGCCCTAGGGATGAGCTGTGCCTGCAGAGTGACTGCTGCAGTGCTTTTGACTCAGAAGGACCAGAGATGCTGCAACATCAATGAGGTCAACATCCGGGAGAGAAAGGTCAGCGCTTTGATATTTGTGGTGATGAAGTCAAAGTACAGAAATTGTCACTCTGTTTCCCCAGGACCCTGACACAGATGAATAGACAATGAGTTAGGGGTCTCTATGAGATACTCTGGGATACAGAGACATTGTGAAGATCTGGGGTCACAATGGGATGACCCATTTTCTTTCTTCTTTGAGGCTACTCTACTCCAATATCCAATGAGCTTCTGTTGGGTGATGGTTTAAACATAGCAATCCCTGGAGTTGGAGAGATGATGCAGCATTTAAGAACACTTGTTTCTCTTGCAGAAGACTTGAGTTTAGTTCCCAGAATCCCCATAGCAGCCTACAAGTGTGTGTAACACCAGTTCCAGGTGATCCACTGTCCTCTTCTGGCCTCAGTGGGTACCGCAGCCATGTGATGCATATATATTGCAGGCAAAATATTTATGCACATAAAATTAAATGAACTAATATTTAAAAATTGAAATAGAAGAAAACAGTCTGTTCTCCTCATGGAGTTTGTCTCCTAATGGGAGAAGGCAGATGGCAAGTGGATAAAGAAGCAAACATGATAACCATGAGCATAGGTCATGGTGGACATGGTTTGTTCATAGACTGGTCCCGGATGTTACAGTATTGAGACTCTTTAGCTTCAAAAAGTGTAAGCTAAATAAACCTCTTTTCTTAATAAAGTATGTGGTCTCATTATTTTGTCATAGTACATGCAGATGAATAAAGGTAACTACTACTTAGAAAGTAGAATAGGGTAATTGGACAGAGAGGGTAGGGCAAATGTAAGATCTTCATTGAGGATTGCTCAAGGCACTGCATAGGAGGCCACCTTTGAGCTCATATTTGAATGAAAATTTTAACAAGTATCCACCCACACAATTTTGGTGACTTAATAGCAGGGGCATAGGTCCCAATAAAGGAACAAGATTAATGTGATTGGAACACAAGATCAGAGTCTTTGGAGGTGATCTGGATGAGGATAGTAACAGGAGATAAGGTCAAAGAAAAGCTGTGAGCAAGTCTTTACAGGCATGCTCTGCTACATACTCATGGGGCCCAGGACAAAGTGAAAATGCAGGGCTCTTTGTTCCAGAACTATTGCAAATTTCAGGACAGAGGCAGGAGAGCATTAAAGCAAGCTTGGTGTCCGTCTGAGCTCACAACTCACCCCATTGTCTTAGTTTTGCTTCTGTAATAACATATGCTAACAAAGGCAACTTTAAGGAGGAATGGATTTATTATGCATACAATTCCATGTTATGGTCAATCATTCTGGTAAAGTCAAGTCAGGAACCTGAGGCAGCTGGGCACACCCGTAGTCAAGAGCAGAGAGAAAGAATGTGTGCTTGCTCGCTGCTAAGCCCACTTTCTCTCCTTTTATAGAGCTCAGGTCTCAAAACCAGGGCATGGGACTTTCTAGTTTTAGTCTGAGTCTTCTCACATCAAGTTTTGTAATCACAGACAAGCCTCCAGGACAGCCCGATCTAGACAGTTCCTCATGAAGAGTCCCTTCCCCGATGGATCTAGTTTGTGGCAAGTTGGCAATTAAACCCATCAATCTGGCCCTGGATAAAAGCCTAGAAAGCCACGCATCACGCACTTCTCATTCCCTTCAGCAGGACAATGCTAGAGGATTGATAGGTGAGGTTAGAGTAAGCAATTTCACTAAAATCACCACGTGTTTTCAGGAAAGAGAACAAAAGTGTGTGCTGGGTGAGGGCTGTAAACAGAACAGATCTCACTGTGCGGCTGCCAGCTGAGGCAGAAGAAACAGTTGTTTGAAGTAGATTATTATTAATGGTCTGGCGAACAGGCAGGTCAAGAGCGCTTTGGGTGTTGAGGTTGGCTATTTGGTGGCTTGCATGGAGCTTGAAGGTCAAAGTGAGCTTGCTGCTTTCTAAGGTTTCATGTTGGCCTGTGGAATGAACGCTGATGTCATTGACCATCTTAGAAATGAGTGGAGAAGTAGTGATCTATAAAAGAGATAGGGCCTTGAAACCCATGTTAAATTAAGCATGAGAATTACATATTTGGGTCAGGATGTAGAAAAGGTTGTGTGGAACAGACATAATGGACAAACCAGAAATTATAATTTGTTGTATAGGAATAGCAATGAGCTCATATTATTCAGTGACGATTGTACACATACACACACACACACACACACACACACACATTTTCTATTCATCACAAACATACATAGGCACATTATTATATTGAGTATTATGTTGAGACAGCCCTACCACATCCATGTGCCCTTAGACACGTTTCTTAGTCTCCTTGTATTTATAAAATAAGAACATTGTATACATCTTCTAGGGCAGTTGTGGAGAGTAAGTGGAATAATGTGCCTAATATCTGGTGCGATGTCTGGCAAGGAGGAGAACTGTGTGGATGGTCACTATAAACATTACTGCACGCGGGCTTACCTTCAAGAGCAGATCAGCAATGCTGTGAACCCCGTGCTTTGCATCCAAGTAATATGGATGAAGAGTTACAGACAGGCAGGAAGATACCCAGGCCTGCCTCCTACTGTGCTTGCATAATGCCAGAGGCTAGAATTCTTTTAAATATAGACTTGGTTAAGAGACCACAAATGACAGAAAACTTTTTCCTTTTTCTATAAAAAACTAATTTTTATGTTTTTCATAATGACTATAGAACTTCAGCTTGTTAGTTGACTTGTGTGTGGGATACGAAGGTCCTTGCTCAGAATCCAGACTACCTGATATATCATGATAAGCAAATTAACCCCTTTAAAGACTGTAAGCAATCCTAATTCTATTAAGTGTGTGGCATCTGGGGTTTGAGGTGGTAGTGCTGATTATATTTTAAACCTGAGAGTTAATACGCAAGAAAAGGAAACACCTTAAACTAGGAAGGGGTTCCAATTTTGGTTCTTGCTGGGGAGAGGGGCCTACTAGTCCTGCCAGCTGAGAAACAGTGCGTTCCCTAGCTGGCCATTTCTACACTTCGCAGCCAAGCATGCTAAACGCTGCCTAGCTTTAACTGCTCAAGTTACCGATTAACCAACCAACTATGGACAAGGGTCAACAAAACCCCTCACCTTGAGATTTGCTTCATACACTATTAAAAAGTAAAATACAAAATGTGAACTTATCCATTCAGATCTCTTTCTTTCTGGAGGTAATTGGGATAAAGAAATTCACATCCTATCAAACCATGTGGGTTTGTTTCTTTGTGTGTGTGTGTGTGTGTGTGTGTGCCTGTGTTTTCATGCATGTGCATGCATACAAAAGATAGAGGTTGATGTCAGATGTCTTCTTTGATCACTCTCCACATTGTATATTGAAGCAAGTTTTATTAAATTCTCTGATTTAAACTGAGAGTTCTCCAGTTCAGCTAGTCTACCTGGTTGGTTTGCTCCAGGAATCTCCCATCTCTGCCTTCCAGACACTGGGATTGCAGCTGACCCGCCATTTCTGCTTGACATTTACAAGAACTCTGGGGATCTAAACTCTGGTTCTCACATTTGTACAGCAACTCTTTAGCATTGAGCCATCTCTCCAGCTCCTAAAACATGCCTATACATTTAACAGAAATGTGTGGTTTTATAACACACACACACACACACACACACAGTATTTTTAAGTCCTGTTACTCTTGTGTGGTTTTATATTAAATATCAGGTCTGTAAATGTGTGTAGCTTATAAATTTAACTCCTAAATATAACATCCCAAAATTATATACTATTTTATCCATTTCTCAATTAATGACTAATATCTGAGTTTCCTTTCCTGTCACTATGATAAAATACCCCGACAAAAACCATTTATGGGAGAAATGTTTAATTCCATCTTGCATTTTCAGAGGGATACAGTCTATCTTGGCAGGGAGGACATGACAGCTGGCAAGAGGCTGGCTGGTCACCTTGCACCTGCACTCAGGAAATAGAGACAGAACAGGCTATAAATGCTCAAGGTATGGGCTAGCATTGTGTCTCACTTCCTCCAGCAAGACCTCACTTCCTAAAAGTTCCATAGCCTTTCCAAAGAGTTCAAATACCTATGGAAGACATTTCCCATTCAAACTTCACCATATAGGCAGGTTTTTCTCCCCACACCCACTTCCTCTCTGTCCTTCCTTGCCTTTTATTTTCTTTCTCCTATGCTTCCTTCTTTGTCACTTGTTCCATGTGATTCTGGCTTTAGCACAGGGTATGACAATTTGGCCATGATTTTGGTGTCTCCCCAGAGCCCTGTTAGCAAGTTAGCTGCAAGATGGAGCATCATACAAACTTACGACACTGCCAAGAACACCTTCCTGCCTTCCCGAGTCACTTTCCTTGCTTACACACCACAGTGATGAATGCAAGTTCCAGGTCACTCACAGTCTCATAAACATTAGGACTTTACTATCCACCATGCAAGAAACATACATCCTTGTTACTTTAATTATATTTCTTTGATTTGTGTGTGGGGTGAACCTCTTTTCAGGTGTTCATTTGGCTCTATTACCCTGGCTGGGTTTTTATTAAGTTCAGCCAAATGTCAGCTGTAGTGGGTTTTCATTTGTGACCTTTGTTACCCAGCATGCCAGGGTCTACAGTGGCAGCTTATAAAGGGGAAGAGGGCAAAGAAGATTTAAAGGGATTTTACAATTCAATTTTGATTGTGCTTAACTGTTCAAGACCAAACCTAAACAACCATATTTTTCCACATTGGTTCTGTTTTTGTTTCTACCACAAGGGTTCTTCTGACTGGGTCCCTTCATATCATGTTCTTTAAAAAAACTGTCTAAACTTGGGAACGTCAATCTGGACTTGATAGAAAACTTTATGTAGTTCAATCCTGTATATATTTATCAAATATGTGTTATGAATCACATACTGTTCCCCGGCACAGAGCACTTATTCCCTTTCAGGGCCAATTAACACAGTGATTAAAACAAGGAACAGATGTGTCCTGACTATGTTTCTCTCCCAAGGAGCCTGGAACCTTAAGAGTGACAGTATTTTCCTACCTCCCAGCCAGAGATGGCCGTACAGCCCACCAAATAAGTACTCAGAAGAGTTCCCAGTCTCTGCAGCCTTATGTCCCAAGCACCTTGCCATGTCTT